>NW_024349224.1:8114715-8393706 GCF_902729225.1 Pteropus medius | reverse complement strand
CTCCCCCCGGCCTCTTTTAAGAACCACCTCTCCTCCGGCTTCCCATTGCTTTCTGTGTACAGGTATTTATTTATTTATCTTTGGTTGTTGCTTTTACTGCTAAAGAAGTGTTTGAAAAGGAGAGTAGCGGGCCGTGGGGGCGGGCAGTGGTGTGAGGGGCGCAGAGGCCGACGTTTCTGTGGTTCATGAATGAGAACTTGAGGCCTGTGGCTCTGGGACGGGCCACTTTCCTCAAGTTGCTCCCTCTGTGTTTGGCCCAGAGCTGGTGCTTGGAGGCTCCATGGAGATGAAGCCTCAGACGCCCCTGGGTGTGCGCCCTCTCCCACTGGTGAAGACACCCCAGGAGGCATGGGCAGTGGCCCTGGGGACCAACTTAATGATCTCGATGGGGTTGTCCAGGAGCTGTCTCTGTTGCTTGGCTGTCCCTCCTCGCCTCCAGTGAGGTGTCTGGTAGCTGGACCCCTCCCCAGTGGGAAAGGAACCCTGGTGACCGAGGTGGCTCAAGTCTAGTGTTTTCCCTGGGTCTCTGGTCCCTCCCTTCCTCACTCCCCCATGGCCTTGTTGGAGGTGGGATCAGACTGCTCAAGGCTTCCTGGCTCTCTGCCTGAGTGGTGTGGGGGAGGAGCAGGGCTCCATACCAGCCCCCCTGCCTGGTACCAGACAGAGCAGTGCTGGCCTTGGAGAGGGGTTCCCTGTCCTGCCTGAGGGCCCCATGAAGGTGTCTGTCCAGCCGGGGTCAGCAGCTGAGCTGGTGGGCATGTTTGTAGTCTCATCTGAATTTGGATTTGTGTCCCAGCCCAGGAGACTGAGCCCTGGTGGCCACCAGCCACTCTGCTCTTACCTGAGAGGGGGCTGGGGCCCACTTGGAGTACAGAGCAAGCAGAGAGGCTGAGGCCGAGGTGGGGACGCTGAGTGGGGAGGGCCCCAGCTTTTCTTGTGGCTCCTCATTCCTATGGGCCCCGACCTAGCAGGTCCTACGGGGCCAGCTGGGTTAAGGCCATGTCCGAGACAAATCTTACCTGGAAAGCAAGCCACCTGAGGCAGCCACTGGGCTCGGTATCAGACCTGTTCCAGGAGACTGGGAACCTAAGGTGGGCACAGCCAGGTGGAGGGATTGGGTGCTGGCACATGGCCAGGCCCAGTCTGGGGTCCCTTCCCGCCTACTCAGAGAATTCAGCTTTCCTATGCAGACCTGATATGAGGGGCTGTGGTCACCCCCAGAGCAGCCATGCTCGTCTTAGCCCACAGAGCTAAGTGGGGAGAGGTTGAAAGAGATCGGGAGCCCACCCTCCTTCCTGCCAGGGCCTTCCTCCGAGGCAGAGCTGTGGCAGAGTGTTTCTGAAGCCTGATCAAAGACCTGTGAGAAGTGGGGAAGGAGGGCTCTTGAGCACAGTGGCTCCTTGGGCCTGTGGTGTGTGTGTGTGTGTGTGTGTGTGTGTGTGTGTGTGTGTGTGGTGTGTGTCTGTAACCAGGCAACCAGGATGCTCAGGCCCCCGGGCCCTTTGCCCTTGACATTGCAGGCTACATGGAGCCCAACTTAATAGAGCATATATGGTCATCTATCCATCTATCCATTCAGTCACGGTCCCTTCATATGGTCATTCAGAGCTCTGTTAATGTGGCTACCAGGATGTGAGTGAGGATTCAGAGAATAAATACAGTCTTTGCCCTAAAGGAACTCCTCAGCCGAGAGCTGAGGCCTGCCATGGTTTACGGGGATAGGCCAGGGCCGAGCCAGAGTCATGTGTGCAGGGGCAGCACTCCTCCTAGGGTTCTGAACAGACAGGAGCCACAAACGGCACGGCTCTGGCTGGCTTCTTGGGATGGAGGCTGCCTAGGCTCCCTGTACTCTGGGACTCTGCCTGCCAAGGACCTGGTGCCTGCATGCCAGAACAGGGTCAGGGAGAAGGCAGGGCTTGGGGCTGTGGCCTAGAGGACCCCTTACCTCCTCTGCTCTGGGCCACCCCTCAGTCTCCCTGTTTGCCTGTGAAAGGAGCGTCAGATTCCTGGCGAATGGGGTCTGTGGGCTTCTGGGGTGCCCACTGAAAGAGTAGGTCCATCTCAGCCAGACTCTGGGCTGGAAGAGAGCCTGAGGCAGGAGGCAGGGAGCTGTGGAAGGAAGAGTCAGCAGCCCAGGCAGGTGGCTGGGGCCACCCCTCAAGGTGTCTGACTTGCCAGTTTGCCCCTGTAGCCCTGGAGGATGGTCTGCTCCCTCCGTCCTGGCTCCTTGACCCTTGGGAAGAGTCCAAGAAGCTGTAGAGAATTTTAGTCACAAAGTCATTGGCAATAGTTGGCAAGGAGAGAACTTTGCCGAGGAAGGCACTGTGCTCTGGGGTAACCCCAAGTTCTTGGCTCTGCCCCTTTACTTCTGAGCACCTCTGATTTCCCGACTGGCACAGAGAACTAACTCTGCCCCCTCCCAGAGCCCCAGGGTTGGTTAGAGAATAAAATGAGTGGGTAAATGAAAGCTCCTGGAGACAAGAAGGGGTGTTGCCTACATCAAGCCCTCCCCTAGCTCTGAGAACAAGGGCCGTGGTGACGTGCAGGCTGGGGGTGGGCAAGGGTCTAACCCCTGTCCCTAGAACACTCCCTCTGTTGTGGCTGGAGATTCTAGCTCTATTGTTTATTAGCTGTTGCTTTTTGATGCCTCCGTTTCCTTATCTATAAAGGGGAAATAATAGAACCAGCCTCAAGAGTGACCCTGAGTGCTAATAACAAAAAGTGCAAATAAGCAACACTCAATAAATGTTGGTTACTTATATCACAGTTGACCCCTGAACGATGTGGAGGTTAGGGGCGCCAACTCCTGGTCCCCTGCATAGTAGAAAATCTGTGTATAGTTTTTGACTCCCCAGTTGTCCCTCGGTATCCATGGGAGATTGGATCCAGCATCCCCGCAGACAATAAAATCCACAATGCTCAAGTCCTTTATTAAAAGTGGCATAGAGCAGTGCATGCAGTCAGCCATACACATCCTCAGATTCCCAACCACAGATCAAAAATCCTGCAGAACTCAGGGATACAGAAGGTCAACTGTGTATTTCTTGAAAAAAATCCACATGTAAGTGGACCCACGTGGTTCAAACCAGTTTGTTCAAGGGTCAGCTGTGCACTCAGAACTGAGGGTGACTCAGAAGTGTGCCCTTTGTGGAACACCTTTTCACGAGCCAGCCAAGAAACGACTGCCTTTTCAATTTGGGGAGGGGACGTCTACTCCATGGAGGAGTCATGCTGGTGTCAGCTGTCCCCAGGTTTCCTCCTGAGCTGGGATCCCAGGAAGGCTGTGTGGCACTGCCCCCTGTGGTAGGCAGGGGTAATTACATGGCCATGTTAGGTGGGAGTGGTCCAGGGAAGCCTGAAACCCTTGTCATCTTGCCCCACAGATCTACCGCAGGTGCTGGCTGGTGTTCCGGAAATCCTCCAGCAAGGGGCCCCAGCGGCTGGAGAAGTATCCGGATGAGAAGTCAGTGTGCCTCCGAGGCTGCCCCAAGGTTAGGGGGCCTGGGCCCCAGCTCCCCTAACCTAACGCAATGATGATGAGTCCTGAGGTTCAGGAGCACCCTCCCAGGGGCGGCAGAACTGTAGGGGATACAGAGGGGAGTGTTCCAACCTGACTCCCTTGTGGATGCTGTCCTAGGTGACCGAGATCAGCAATGTCAAGTGTGTCACGAGGCTCCCCAAGGAGACCAAGAGGCAGGCGGTAGCCATCATATTCACTGATGACTCAGCCCGTACCTTCACCTGCGACTCAGGTGAGGCGCTGGGGCTGCAGACCTCTGTCCAGCCTCCGCTGGGCCAGTTGTGGTCCAGCAGTCCGGTCAGGAGGAGGCAGAGCAGGGCTAGGCCTGACTGGCATGACGGTTGGGGATGAGAGTTGGGGGGGGGGTGCCTTCATGGGAGCAGGTCCCCAGGATGAGGTCGGGCAGGCAGGCAGAATCTACTGGCCTTGCCCTCCCTGCCTTGCATGGTGGGATAACTCAGGCTGAAGTGAATGGGGTGGGCTGTTGGCGGACCGAGTTGGCAGCATGACGAAGTGCCATTTTCTCCAGAGCTGGAGGCGGAGGAGTGGTACAAGACACTGTCTGTGGAGTGTCTGGGGTCACGGCTCAACGACATCAGTCTGGGAGAGCCAGACCTCCTGGCCCCAGGGGTGCAGTGTGAGCAGACAGGTGAGGCTTGGGCTGGCAATAGGGGCGGGTGGGGGGGGCGGGGGGAAGGGGCAGGAGGCCCCCCCATGGGAAGCTCCAGGCCCACTCATCCTCTCCCACTCAGATCGTTTCAATGTCTTCCTGCTGCCCTGCCCCAACCTGGATGTGTATGGCGAGTGCAAGCTGCAGATCACCCACGAGAACATCTACCTCTGGGACATACACAACCCCCGCGTGAAGCTCGTCTCGTGGCCCCTCTGCTCACTGCGCCGTTACGGCCGGGACGCCACACGCTTTACCTTCGAGGCTGGCCGGTAGGACCCTCTCACCCCCCAACCCTGTCCCACCATGGTTGTGATGGTGGCTGCCATCCACTGTGTTGGCCATTGTGCTTGGAGCTTATCAGCATAGCAATCAGAAAAGGAATGTGATGTTCTCACTTTATAGATGAACAAATTGAGGCTCACGGAAGGCAGGTCAAGTGAAGCTGTGAACAAAAGTCAAATTGCTTGGGTTCAAATCAGGTGCTGGCACTGGCACTTACTGGCTCTAGGATTGTGGGCCCAAGTCTGTTTCTTCGTCTGTTACATAGGGGATAGGAAAGGTACCTAACCCCATGGAGCTATGGTGAACGTTGAATCAACCCTAGCGTGAACACTGGAGCCCGCTCGCCTGGACCTGAATTCTGTATAATCCTCTGCATGACCTCGGTGCAGTTACGCACCTTCTGTATGTCTCAGTTTCCTCACCTGTAAAGTGGTTTGTGAAAACTAATGATGAGGAAACGGTACTAGTGCACGGACCAGAGGAGGGTGGTAGAGAAAAGTGAATGGGTCAATTCTTGTAAAGCATTTAGCTCTCCACCTGGCATGTAGAAAATGCTCAGCGCCTTCGAGCTGTGTGGCGAGACCCCCGGGCGACGGTCCCACCTGTTCCCCAGAGGCCCTGCAAGCAAGCACGTGCATGGATGTGGTGGGGTCCCCAGCCCCTTGCCCTCCACGCCACTTGTGTTCCCAGGATGTGTGACGCCGGGGAAGGGCTCTACACCTTCCAGACGCAGGAAGGGGAACAGATTTACCAGCGGGTCCACAGTGCCACCCTGGCCATCGCCGAGCAGCACAGGCGGGTCCTGCTAGAAATGGAGAAGAATGTGAGGGTGAGGCGGGGGCGGCTCAGCCCCAGGGACAGGGGAGGCTGTGGGTGGGCAGGCCGAGTGCCTGGACTGTGCCAAGTGTCTCCACTTAGTGTGCACGCAGCAGAGGCAGGCAGGGTCTTGGGCTGGCCACTTGGGCATAAGCCACTGCCCCCAGGGCTAATGGGAGGGACGCCCTTCTCTGCCTCACAGCTGCTGAACAAGGGCACGGAGCATTACTCGTACCCCTGCACGCCCACTACCATGCTGCCCCGCAGTGCCTACTGGCACCACATCACGGGCTCCCAGAACATTGCCGAGGCCTCCAGCTACGCCGGTGAGTCCCTGCTGTGCCCCACACTCACCTGCCACGAGGCTCTGTGGCGGACAAGGCCTCCTGGGCAGGAGTCTTGACTGAGACTCGAGTCCTGAATCTCCCTCTGTGCCCACAGGTGAGGGGTATGGGGCACCCCAGGCCAGCTCAGAAACGGACCTCCTCAACAGATTCATCCTGCTGAAGCCAAAGCCCAGCCAGGGGGACAGCAGCGAGGCCAAGACCCCACCCCAATGAAGGCAGGGCTGGTGCGCACCAATGACAGCTGGGGCTGCCTGCTGCAGAGCTGACTGCGGCGTCTTGTGGCCAGCCTCGTGGGGCTGCTGGCCAAGAGCCTGGAGAAAGGGAGCAGGCTGTCCCTTCCTGGCCCCCAAGGGTGAGGCTGGACCAAGGCAAAGGGCTGGCCACACCACCTGAGCATGTGTGAGGGGCTAGAGCTACCATGGGACTATATACTGTTAATGATTTTAATATATACAGCTTATGACATATTCTGTATTAATGAATTCCCCCCGTCCCTCCCTGCCACCACATACATATTTTTTAATCCCAAGACCAGACCACAGTCAAGGCTGGTTTTGAATGTGAGGGCAGCTGTTTCCTGCCCTCCATGGTACAGCCCTCCTGCTGCCAGGACTTGCTTGAGCTGCCGGGGCCAGACAAGAAAGACAATCAGAACTCAGGGCTGGTGCTCTGACTGCTGGCTTTTCCCAGGCAACCCAAGGGCTAACATGGCAGGTAGCTTCTCAGTTCCTCTGGCCCTAGAGTGGCACAGGATCTGAACTTACAGTACCACTTGGTAGCCTTGCACTTGGGAGTTTTAGGCAGAGGTGACATCTGATTGACACCTCTGGTGAAAATTGGGTTTGAAAAAGGAAATTTCCGCCCAAGCTCCTTCCTGCTTAGTGGGCTGAGATAATACCCTGGGGGTGGGGGTGCTGGTAACCTCAGCCAGGCAGAGGATGGCCAGTCCCAAGCTCTTTCCTGACCCAGGGCCAGGCCAGCAGGGAGGCCGCGGCAGGATTGCTGTGGGGAGCACCCCTGCCGTCCCCCCTCACTGACCTGGGGTGGGCAGCGCCCCAGCAGGGGGGGGGGCCCCTCTCCTGTTCGGCCGCCCTCTGGCCAGTGGAAAGCACTCAGCAGCACTCAGAAACCGAGCCTTTCCTCCTCCCCACACGGTGCTGAGGCTCCCTGCTGAAATGCAATTAAAGCAATTGATTTTCTAGTGCTGGTATTTATTGACTACCGGGCAGAAGGGCTATCTTTCTATTCACATCAAACCTCTGGTTGCGTTTTTTTTGTTTGTTTTTAATACTTTAGGGTTCTGATTTGTGGGAACGGGCCTTGTTACCTTGTTGTAAATAACCACTATTCCAGTTGTGGCAGGAGGATAAAGCAAGAGGCCCCTCCAGCAGAGCCCTGGAGCCAGGGAGGTGGCCACAGCCAGCTCGGCTCTGAACCTGACCCAGGGAAATGACCACCCAGGGGAGTAAGCCGGCCTGAAGAAGAGAGCCTGGCCTAAGGCCTCGGAGAGGGAGGCAGAGCTGGCTGGCTCAGCTAGTGGCACGATGACGCATGAAAGAGATTATGTTGTGCTCTTTATTGCCAAAAATAAAAACTTTTAAAAAGACGACTATTGTCAATCAATAAATCTCTCTTTCTTTCTGCACTGGGGCCCTGGTTTTCTCCAGGCTCCTCCTGCCAGGCTGCCTAATTCACTGCTTTGGGTATGTTCTTACCTATAGGACTTCGGGGTCAAGGCCAGACCTTCATTAAAGCCCTTGCCCACCCGCTTCCCTCCCCCAAACTAAATCATCAGGCCACTGGCCGTGAAGTTGTAACTGATGGGTAGAGAATGAAACACAGGGTTTATTGGGGCCAGGGGTGCCAGGATCTAACACTGTTCTCAAAGGGTTCTCAAATTAGGGACACGGGAATTTGAAGTGCCAGTAGGCTGGCCCTGGGAGGGACTGGGTTTGTAGGCAGCCTGAATGAGGGTTCTAGCACTCAATCCTAACATGGGAAACCTAACGCGTAACTGAAAATTCCAACTTTTGGACAAAGTAAAGAGTTGAAATAACCGAAAAAGAGAGTCCAGCTCAGCGGTTCTCATCAGGGAAGGAGTTCGGCCCCACAGGCAGATTAGGAAACAGGGTGGGAGGGATGTTCTGGGTTCTGCGAGTGCTACCGGCCATCAGCAGGCAGGGCCAGGGATGCTGAATGTTCAGGAAGAGACGGCCTGCCTCGAATACTAGTGGCACCCCTGAAAGCCTGTGACGGAGGAAGGTAGGGATGGGCCCACCCTTCCCCACTGCTGCCTTTCTAGCTGGTACTGACGGCCTGCCAAGAAGCTTGAGCAATAGCCATCTAGACCGCAGAAGCTAGAAGAGTCTCAGGAGAGACCTGAAACCAGCTGCTGGCTTGGAGCCCCCTTTCTGCTGAAACCGACGAGCCGCAGCTAGTTTATGGTGAGGACGTCGCTCTGGATCTCGTGGCTTAACTGGGTCTGCAAATCGCTCAGTTTCTTCTTCAGTCCAGAGAGGGCAGAGAGGACAATGGTTTCGGGGCGCAGAGAGCCACAGGACTCCACATTGTAGTAGAACCTGAGAAGCGAGAGTCCGGTGGGTGCCCTCCCCGGGGCGCTGGCTGGCCTGAGCTTTGGCCATGGCCACCTCACCCTTCCTCCCGAGTCGTCATTCCTTTCCCACCATGAACTTGACCTTGCCCCAGGATCGGCCTCCAACCTCTTACGGGTCCCAATGCTCTTTACAGAACCTCAAAGGGGCACTAGCTCTCTCAAAAAGACTGTGAAAACCTCAAACACTTCTGACCAGCGCTCCGCACTGAGGAGAAAGCAGAGCATCAAGCAGGCAGGGGCGCGCGCTCCAGCATCTTTGTGCTCGTCACTAGAAGACTGTGGTCTGTTTCTGGCCCTAGGCTGACCCCTTCTTTGGAGGTTGAAAACCAAAGTAGGAACCGCTTGCATAACTGGAGGCCCCTCTTTCTCACAGTGACTAAAAGCGGGTAATGACCTGCCCTGGGATGTGCATGTATCATGGGTCTGGCAGCTGTCAGCCCCTCCTCAGTTTATAGGAAGTGGGATGTGAGGGAAGGGGGTCCCCCAAACTCAGGGCCTGCGCTGAGACTGTACATTCTTACACACTTCACCTTCATGGCCGGACAAGGGTCTTACCTCTCTGGCTTGCCATTGGGGTCGTAGGGAGCCTGTGACTCGTCCTCATCCAACTCTGAGTACTCACTCTTCGGCCTAGTGACAAAGACAGGTCAGCACAAGGTTGCTACTGCTGCTGTCAGGGTACCTACTACATGTCACTAGAAGCCATGTCTACCCACACCCACCCTAACTGCCTGCCTTCACTCCCAGCTGGAACCTACCATTCCTCTGGCTTGGGGTATACTGTGTGCCTCAGGGCATTGTCGGGATCATACTCAAAAGCCACCCCTGCAGTTGGGTTCCACTTGGCATGCTCCTTGCCAAAGCCCTTTTTGGCATAGGCTCGAAGTCTCAGCTCCTGGCCCTTTCTCAGCTTGACGATCAGGATGTCTGTGGGGAGGGAGGGGAGTTGGTTAAGGTCAGGAGAGGCATGACCCCCCAAATTTTGGCTTAGAGTGCCAATGGAAGACCATACACATCTAGAAAAACAGGTTAAAAGCCAGCTGACAAGAAGACCAGACAGCACAAGCAGCTGTGTCCAGTCTCCGCGTCCCCGCTGGCCGCAAAGCAACAGGCTGGGTAGACATCCACACAGTCCTCCGGCCCCATACCATCCTGTTCCACGTAGTCATTGGGGTCGTTATCTCGGTTCCGGGAGGTCACCTGCAGGAAGCCCAAATGAGAAACAGTTATTAGCTGTTCCTATATCTCCCCAGTATCTCCTTCTGGCAACTACCTTCCAGCACCTCTGGATCACCACCTGCCAAACCAGGTTCAGGTGAAGGCAGAAGGCAACACAGGGAAGGTCAGTGTCTTCTGAGAGCCCACCCTAGTCCAGCCCACTTGGAGCCAGAAGGAGAAAGGCAGAGGCCCTGGGCAGGGAGGGAGGAAGGGTGTGCTCAGGTACTGACCGGGATGACCCGGGGGCTGTTGGAGATGAGGTCTCGAGACGTGACATGCCGGGTCTGGTCTTCGTTGCACCGCACGTCTAGGGTGAACTCTACCGAGCACTCAGGGCAGAACTCCTCACACGTGCAGTCCTGAGGCAGGAGGAGAAGCCAGAATGAGGCGGCGAAGCCTGTGCTCCCACTTCTAGTACCCAGCCCCTCAAGTCTCATCTGAGAAAGGGCTGGCCGGTCTCCAGGCTCTCGTGAGCTGCGTCGGGCTGGCACACCTTCTCATGGGCTGCTCGAATGTAGGCACTTCCCAGTTTAGAGACAACCCATACACGCTGACAGCCACCAGCCACCAGGCCACCACTGCTAACACCTGATCTGGCCCTCCGAGTGTTCTTCGTCAGAGAACCACGCTGATGAGAGAAGACGTGCTTTCACACTCCACTTCAGCTTCCCACGAACTAAGTGGACTAGCTTGGGGATATAATCACCATTTAAAGCAAAAATTAGCAAAAGACAAAAGTATTTCTCAAGTTTTAGGCTACTGATCTTTTCTAAAAAAAAAAAATCACCTTTCTATTATGGAAAATGTCATACATTCCCAAAAGCCAAGAAGAGTGTAACAGTCTGCCATCGTGTGACCATCACTCAGCTTCAATAACTATCGACAGTTTGCCATTCTTTAAAGGACTGATTCTTCTAACAACCCAGTCCCTGTCAGGAACTATCTGCAACAGTTTAACTTAATCGAGCAAACTGTTCTGCCCTCATACCAGTAAAGAAAATCCAACATACTTTGGATGATTTTGAGGCAAGGGGGAACTAGAGGCCACACCTGGATGGTCTATAGTCACATACAGGTGAGGCAGGAAGGCAATCTGGATCTGCGAGGCCGAATAACTCTTGGAAATATGAAACGGAAGAATCAAAATGTAATGGAAGATAAAAATATGAAAAGGTACTCGACCTCAAAAAAAAAAGTATAACGAAAGGAAGAGTCTGCTCAAGAGTAAATGAGACTAAAGAGGTATAACAACCAAATGCAATATATAAATCTTGGCTGGATCACAGACACGAAAATGAAAAACAATAAAGGACATTTGGGGGACAACTGTAATAGATATTACAAATTAGTTGTGGTTATGTAGGAAAACATCCTCATTCTTAGGACATGCAGTACTGTAGTCAGGGGAGAGGTGTCATGATACTTCCAACTTTATTTCAAATGGTTCAGCAAAAACAACATAGATCTCAAAAATAAGGCAAATGTAGCAAAATATTAACAACTGATAATGAAAGATAAAAAGTAAATGGGTATTTATTATTCTATTTCTTCCACGTTTCTGTAGATTTTCAGAAAAAAAAAAAAAAGGACCATAGGACTACACCACCTTTCGATAAATATTAATACCAGGAAAAAACTTAACGGAAGGAACGGCCAGGTAACAGGGCATGCATGGCGTTACATAAGATATTGCCAAACTCCTCTTCAACTGGTTATACACCTGTCCCCACCAATATCTGTGTTTTATTTCTTAAAAACAAAAATCTGGAGATATGATGCAAACATGGAAAAAGGTTAAAATGTGACAAGTTGTTTCGTAGGACCATGAATATCTGTTACATTAACTCCAAATTTTGCTGTGCACTTAAGTATTTTTTTAAAAAAAATACATATATATTTACAAGACACATCAAATTAGCAACCCCAAGTGACATGCCCGTGGGAATTAGAAGATGGGTTAATTCAGAATCATCCAAAGCCATCGAGAGGGAACAGTCTCAGCTGTTATCTAGTGCAGTCCTGGTGAAGAGATGCGCTAATCCTGGGCCACTCTCTCCCTAGTCCTAGGCCTCTTAACGTTATCAGCAGAGAGCAAACACGGCCCTAGAGGAGGGAGCCATGTCTTACTAGCACCATCTATGGCGTGAGTCATAAATCTGGCAGCCAGCAGCACTCCAGTCTCTCAAGCGCTGCTCAGTGGAACAGTTCCTGCTTCCTCTCCTTGTCCTTGCCCTCCAGCCCCAATCTCCTGTTGATTCCCTTTAGCCTTCCAGGCCTGTCGCTGGTGAGAGATGCTCTGGAAAGCGGAGTCTGAACAGATCAGATTCTGAAAAGGACCACGCACATCCCCCCACCCACTGCCTGTTTGGTATAAATAGGCATTCGGGTATACACCCCCTCCTGTGTGACCTCTAAAGAGACTCCCTGATGCCCTGTGAGTCTAATCCACTAGAGGCCCATCGAAACCCAGGACCAATGCCTGCCTTGGGCTCCAGACAACATCTCCATACTGTCTTTCTAAAGGCTAGAAGCAAGACGTCAGGAAAATCCTTCTGAGGACTGGAGACCCCACCTCCCCCAGCCACATTCCACTCAATCACCCAGCATACCCGGGAGTACTGCAGCTTGTCCACGATGTCATCGCTAGTGAGCGGGATTAATCCTGGAAGACACAGAAAAGCACTCTAAAGAAGGCTGAGTGGCTGAGTCAAAAGCAGACCCTAGAAGTCCCCTGGGGAGTGAGGAGGCTTCCTCTCTGGGTCCAGGAACAGCTCCCTCCTTTTCCCCTTCCAAAACCCAGGACTCACCAAGCCTGTGAGCGATGAACTCATCGTGAAGGACTGAGGAATTGGCATCAATTTGAACCCAATCAATAGCTAAAAAATAAAAGTAGCAGACACAGAGCTTAGCCACCAAATCCACCTAAAGACAGAGCAGTGGCTCTCAAGAGTTAGAGATCACCTGATGCTTACTGAATTGCAGAGGCCTGGGCCAGGCTGCCAGCGATTCTGATTCACAGGGCTCTAGAGTGGGGTCCCGGAATCTGCATATTGACAAGAACCACACACACCACACACCTCACTACTCAGGCAGGTTTAATGCAGAGGGTTCCCTGTACCACATAGGAAAACACTACTCAGAGAATACCACGGGAGCGGGAACCTGTTTCTTTGAACTGAATATTTCCAAGAGAAGCACTTAAGTCTGTTATTCATGCCAACACCAAATTCAAGAACACCAACTATTTGGACACTTAAAAGTTAAAGAAAACCTCACAGAGGTATCACAGACTTCTGGTCCATATCTCATGTTATGATATAATGGCCACATTATTCAATTTAATACTTTATTATCACTCAGTCAACCAGTGTCTACAGAATTCCTTTAGTGGGCAAGGCATATTAAATATGAAAACCAATCCTTATCAGCAATGAGCCAACAGGAGGACTCTATGCTCACATACTCGACTTAAACACATTCGTTCATTCATAAATAAACATCTGCAAGTAAACAAATTCATAAAGCAAATGCCTTTGAAGCCCAACTGCCAAATGACACTAGAAACGGAGGTCAGAAGAGGACCAGACATAGCCAGGCCCCAACCTGCTTTGTTCTATGCTTCCTATTGCTTTCCTGACCCAAGCAAATAACCAAAAGCTAAGCTCTTCTTCCTCTGCCCCTTTACTCCCCAAGCTCCTGTCCCTGGCATGCCCTTGCCCTCTCCTGTGCAGGTTAGAACCCTCTGAGCCTCCTACAATCGGAGGCTTGCCTGCCCTCCATGACACAGGTATGATCACTCCCTTTCTGTAAGCACCTTCCTCACAAAATTCTGTCCGGACTTCTCTTAAAACACTTATCATATTTTGCCTTGTGCTATCTTTGTGTATGTCTTGTCTCTATCTCAAGCTTCGAAAATTCCTTGGAGCAGTCTTCAGATGTCTTAACTTTTGTATTCCTAGCTTTGACCTGGAATGTAGCAGGTTCTCAATTATTATTTGCAGAACTGGATTTGTAGGAAAAGTGGCATTTGGACTCGGAATGTCAGGGCTGCAACATAAAATATAACTCCCTTATTTTTGATTAGCCGACCAGCATGCCAAGCTCTGAGCTGAAGTGACTGGGGTGGTATTGGTGGATAAACTACAATGCCCTCTTGTTTATCAATCATTTGGCCTGCTTATTTCCTTAGGAATCTACGTACTTGCTGCAGCAGCTCTGATGTCCATTTCTTTTTCCTAACCCAAACTCGCTGGGTTGACACTCAAAAAGTATTTGTAATATATTTGTAATGTACCTGGAGCAGTGTGGCTGGAGCCACAGCAGAAACATCCTCCCTCCTGTAAGTGCCATCAGCACTGAAGCTCTGCTGCTCCTGAACTACTGATCTAAAGCTATCACAGTGCTGTCTGTGGAGTCATCTTTCCCCTGTAACTTCACCACGGGCTCCATGACGGCAAGGACCCTGTACTATACAGCCTTGCACTCCCAGTGCCCAGCACCGATGCCTGGCATTTATGTTCCACAAACGCAGGTGAAGGAACACATTCATAAAAAGTCGTCTACCAGCTCTGAACACGCACTAAACACAAGGCACTTAATAGATTACACTTAATCCTTGACATCACGTGATACATAGTATTAGTGTCCGAGTGTTAGAGGAAACTGCAGCCCACAGTTTAATAACGTGCCCAAGTTTCAGAGAGAGTGATAACAGTATTCGAACCCAAATCGGCTAACTCCTGAACCCATGCTCTTCACCAATGCAAATGTAAGAATGGACCTAAGTGGCCAGTGGGAGCCAGGGACACAGGGTCTGATTAAGTTCCCAGCATTTTCCTCAGCGCCCCCACCACCACCTCAAACCAAGGACTGGAGGCAGGAGCCCCAAGGTCGGGGTGGACGGGAATGGTGGCCCTGGGAACCAGCAGGCGGGGTCGCTTACCTATTATGGGCACCTCAGCGATGAAGACCCTCCGAATAGAATTGGCCACCCTGAGGGATGAAAACCAAGAGGCGTGGGGGCACCGCAGCCTCGAAAAGCCAGTCCCGCGCCCCACGCTTCCCAAAGTCGAGGCCCTGGCTCAGGGGGGCCAGCAGACACGACCCCCCGCCCGCCCGGGCTTGAGCCCCGGCGCTCCAGAGCCGCCAGCCTCCCTCAGCCGACTTACGCCAGATCCGTATTCTCGATGATAAACTTGACATTCTCGTCGGTGAGCTCCGTGATCCGCACAGTGGGCTGATTGGCGTACGGCATCACGGCCCGCTGTCCGGCTGGCCTCCGGCGTCAGCCCCGCTTTGCGCCGCCGCACCGGAAGTCGCTCGGCATGGCCCCCGCCGCTTCCGGGGAGACGCGCCCCACAGCGCCACCTGCTGTTGGGAGGCTGGGACTGCTCCCGGCCCGCCGTTTTCTATCCACTACCTACCTAGTTTAGACGCCATCAGGTTCAACCATCTTGGAAGGCTATTCCGCAAAACATGCATACACCCTTGACCCAAAGATAACACTTCCAGGAATTCATAGTGCAGAAATACTTGCAGTTGTAAGCAAAGATACAAGTACAGGGACGATCACTGCAGCGCAGTTTGTAGCAGCTAAATAAAACTAATTGTCCATTGACAGAGACCTGGTAAAATATACATAGTTTGTGCATTTATGAAAAAACAAAAGTTTAGTAAAGTATACTTGAATGATAGGTATGTGTACCCTTTCCTTTCCACCCTCAAGCCTGGATCATGCACTTCTGAACCTGCAGGAAGAAAAAAATGCTCTTTTTTAATGCATCATCTAGCATTGTGTAGTTGTGGGGTGGGGTTGGGGGGATGGGGATGAGTAGCTCTTCATCTCTGCATCTCCGGTGCCTGCCAGTGTGTCTCATTGGGTGAATGCGCAATAAAGAATAACCAAAGTCTTCTAAACAGCCAGGAGAGGTTTGAACAGGCCTCAAAAGGTGGCAGCTGCCCATACACAGAGGCCCTAAAATCGAAGTTGCAGGGAGGGCTACACTTAGTGGGCAGAAGAGTAATCAGATAGAGTTTGCCTTAGCAAGGACTGACGCCTCTTCCTGAGAGAGTTAAGGGCTTTGAGGGGGCCTTTGCCTACAGCCTGTGTCATCTCTGTAAATTAAGAATTAAAGTTGAATGAGAAAGGGATGCTATGAAGGATAAAGGAGAGAATGGAATGAAATTTGGAAGAGCTACCACAGGGAATCTGACAGGGTGTTGAGATCAAAAGAATTAGAGGTGCCGAAAAGGGGCCCGGTAGAAGGCCCACAAGAAACTGGAAATTCCTGTTAGCTTGTGACTTCTCCCATCCATATTCAGTTGACTTAGGGGACAGCAAAGCAGAAGGCAGATGCTATGGACAACTGTCTGTCCCCAAAATGTTGAAGCCTTAACTCCTAATGTGATATTTGGAGATGGGGACCTTTGAGACCCTCATATTAGTGCCCTTATAAGAACAGGAAGAGACACTAGTGCTTTCTGTGTGTGAGAACATAGGGAGAAAGCGGCCTTCTGCAAGTCAGGAAGAAAGCCCTTACCAGGAACCAAATTGGCCAGCATCTTGATCTTAGACTTCCCAGGTTCCAGAACTGTGAGAAATGTCTGTTGTTTAAGCCTCTTGGTCTGTGATATTTTGTTATAGGAGCTTGAGCAGACTAATAAAAGAGTTAACCAGACGTGCAAAGGGAGCCTAGCCAGTGTAGAGGCCAAGAAAATTAAAGCTAAAGAATGTACAACTGAAATGGTTAGAAATAGACAAGAGCAGCCAAATGAGCTAATAGTGGGAGGAAGCCCTGTCACCCACATATTACCGATAAGAAGCCTGGACCCAGAAAGGCAGAGGTGTCATATTGCTTAGTAATATGAGGCAGCACACAGACCAGAATTCAGGTCTCCTGGCTGCTGACCTCAAGCCTCTTCCACAACACTGCCATCTGTCTCCCTCTGGTGTCTCGGATACCTGCTATGGTCTGTATGAAAGCTAACGACATAACAGGAAACTGATTCAAACATATTTATTATAATTTTACAGACTCTAAGTTCACTAATAATTCTGCAATACACGCTGGTGTAATGCGACACCAGGCCTGGGATCATCCCTCTGACCAGGCTATGTACCACCACCCGCAGCCACCTCTCTCAAGTGAGGCAGCTTTCTGAGTGTTTCCAGGTGCAGTATCTCAGGATGCTGGAGAGGGCAAGGGTGCAAGGAACGCCTCTGGGTGCCTGTGCTGTGCTGTGGATGAGCTGCCACGTTGGGTGGCTTCAGACCCTGACTCTGACTTAGAAGCCCCGGAGAACATTTCTAAGGTCATGATGTGATCAAAGTGTCTGTGGGATGATGACAGGGAGGTGCTGAGTTTCTGTGGATTGAATGCTTGGATGACAGTCTCATTTTTCAATCACACAGCTGCAACACAGAGAGGCATCAGGAGGCCAGGCCTGGTATTCAGAACTGAAGAAGTGGCCCAATCCTGGGCTACAACTGTATTAAGTCCCTGTGGTTTCCAGGTGGTTGTGGTAGTGACACAGGAATCCTTGAGTGTTTTCTCATTAAGACCCTGTTCCATGGATGGCACTTCGTGCTTTTCATTGCCCTTTAATGTATCCGCAGGTTTTCTTCTGGGCACTCTAGCTTATACCCCTTCTTGCTCACCGGCGCTGGTTTAGACCTGTCAAGTTCTTGAGCTGATAAAGGGATGGAAATAGTGATGAGGCCTTGCTCTACCTCTAGGACTCCAAAGGGAAAGATCAGGATTTTCAAGGAGGCATGTACGGCTATAAAACAGAGATCTGACATACCAAGATCCTGGAGTCAGCCATGTTTCTTGATGCCAATAAAAAATAAAGAAGTGGAGTATTTGGAATTAAGAGACAGGCTGAACCACTGTCAGTCTCATTAGCTTTCCAGTTTAAGGCTACAAAACCATTTGGGGTCAGTGATACATTAAATGAGAAGCACAGGGCCAGAGTGGGATGGGGGGAGAGCAGGGACAAGCCAGGCAGTACTCACCGTCACTGCTGCACCCATGAGTCCTTGCACCAATGCCTCTCCAGTGGACTTTACCTAGAAGGAGTCAGAGTCAGGTTTTCTTAAGCCCCCACCACAAGCTTGAAGGTGAAAAAGGACAAACCAGCAGGCCTATTAGTATTGACAGGTAGTCAAGAGGGCCCTGGGTACTAGAGGAAGAGCTGTGGACAACACAACCATAAATGGGCCAAATGGACGAAGGGTGGAGCTTCGGGAAGGGCTGGTATGAGGAAGAACCAGCCAGGCTCCCTGGGAAGGCCCTTGGGACAGTCAGCAGAGGCTGAAGGGGAGTAAGAGAACAGACAGGTGCCCAGCTGTGGCTCAAGGAGACAGTGTGCCCAGTGAGGAGGCTTCCCAAATGGCTAGCCCCCTTCTACCTGATTAGCAGTGTGGCCCATGTTCATCGCGTCATTAATCCGGTTTTCCAAGAAGCGCCAAGTGTCCTCAAAGTCTGGGGAGGAGTCCTGCATCATCACCAGCTCTGTCGTGTTGTAGATGCCAGCCAGCACAGCTCGGCGAGTGTACCAGTTGAACTGCGAAGAAACCCACCCAGGAAGGTGGGTCACCACCACCACCACAGTGGGCTGGGTGCAGTCAGGGTAGTTTCTACCCAAAGACACAGGCACTCAGGGCTCCTGCCTGACTTCTTCTTTCCCTCCCAGATACCCATGTTCCTCTGGACAACACTACAGTTCCCAAATGTGGCTGGGCATCAGCATTACCTGGGACATTAAAACGCAAGCTCTTAGCATTTAGGATCAGTGGGTCTGAAGTAAGCGCCAGGAATCTGGATGTCTACTAAGCATCCCAGGTGACTTTGCTACATCCAGTCCTTTTTGGAACTGCTGGTGAAAAGACTAAGTCTTAAGCCATGTAAGTTCCAGGGAGGCTCTGTGGTCAGTTATGACCAAATCTTGGTGTGTTCATCAGGAAAGTGCTGGCTAGGACAGGGTCATGGACAGATTAGAACACCTAGGAGCTAAGAGTTCAAGTCCTTCAGCCACTTCTGACTGTCCTGGCAAACTACACTTCAGAGCACTAGCTCAGCTGCCTTGTGTTTTATTTCTTTAATTTCTTCGCTTTCTAATTTCATTTTCCTACCACCTCTGTTGGTGGTATATTCCCACGGGCGGGCTTTATTAAAGCACTTTGTTAGAACTGCGCTGGGAGTATCCCTTTGCTTCTCCATCCCAGATTCCATAAAGTACCAGCACATATTAATTTCTTTTTATGAGGGTATACTTTTGTTTTTTAATTTCCTAACAGAAATACGATAGCATTAGGAAGTTGAGTTCTTTCCTGGTGTCTGTTTAAACGCTTATTGATCTTTTAGTAAAGTAGGCCAAGAGGAGCTAGGGGTAGTTTAAAAAAATTAAAAAATAAAAAAAAAAAATGGGTGTCTCCATGGCATTAAAAAAAATCAGTCTCGTGTAAAACATACTGAGAAATTCTGCTGCAAAATCTAAATCTCAGAAGAAATGAGGAGAAAATTATTATAAAATGGCAGCCCAATCACAAGGCTCCCTGATGTCCTGTGTCACTACTACAGGGCAGAAGGAATAATCACTGGTTTGTGGCTAGAGCGCTGGCCCCTGAATGAAGTGACCTAGATCCCACTGTGGCCTTAGTCTCTCCTTACCAAGATGGGAATGACACTGCAGGCCCCCTGAAGGAATCTGTGATGAAAGAAACTTCACAAACTTCCTGAAGAAATGCTAGACCCAAGCCTTTCCTGGCATCCTGTGGGTCTCAGAAAGCACTCACGTCAGTGGACTGGTCCCCAGCATAATGCCACATGTCGTCCACCATGCTGGTAAGCAGGTTCAGGCTGGGCGGGATGTTGTGAGGGAGCATGAGGATGCTGAGGGCCTGAAGAGAGAATGACAGCAGAATAGGTACTGCACACAGGTGACAACAGTGCACATAGGTGGCTGGTACCTCGCCTCTCCACTGAGGTATGTAAGGAGGCCTGCCCTGCTCAGCTCTCAGAGACCCACCATCTCCACCCCCTCCTGGTGGCTAACCACCCTGAACAACTGATGGGAGCCAGGGACGGGCCCCACCCTCAGCTGGCCCTGTCAGATTCTTAGTCCCTAGCATGTGGACCTGGGGATGCAGACAGCAGAGGGTCTAGCCTGGTCTCCCGGGGTCCTGAGAGCAAGGATGGGGAAGGCACCTATTCTGTAACGTGGGGAAAGTAGCAGAAATAGGAGGGGAACCTGGGGATGGTTTCTAGGTTCAAATTCCAGGCCACTGCCAAGGCGTAGATAAATTCCTCCATTTTGCTTGTTTGTTTAACTCAACTTGATTTCTGTTACCTGAAATCAACTCCTTCAATACAAGCGATGGCACAACCCAGAGACGCCTCCATTAGCAGACACCAACTCCTGACAGTACAAGGTCTTCCCACTTTACCAACTCTACAATCCACTGGCTGTGGCCTGTAGGAGCTGGACAGAGAGGTCCTGGACTGACTGGAAAGCTCTCTCTTAGTGAAGGAGCCCAGAAGGAAATGTGCTGAATGAGGAGGCAGCCAGGGCCTAATGCACTCATTCCCATCATTTTAACTGCGAGGTGGAAGGAGCCAAGGCCAAGGTCTGAAAATCAAGTGTGGCAAACACAGGCAGGGGAGAGGACTTGACTTTCAGCTACACGCCCTTCACTGTAGGCGTTCAAACGTCTGACAACTGACTGACTGAAATTACACGCTCAACAGTGTCCTGGCTGGGCAGAGGACACTAGATGATCTTTACATTCCTATATTTCTGATGTGCTTTGACTCTACTTTTTTAACTGAAAGAATAGCCCATGCTGTGACATGCTTTGAAACAGAAAAAAAAGAAAGCTTCAGAAAAGGGGAGAAAAGCCCTTGGAGAAAATACTGCAATTCTGAAGCACCACACTGACAGTGTGAAAAGAATCTTGTCCCCTGAGATCTGGAACACAACAGGCCTGTTAATGACGGCTGATAAATGTGCCAACTTTTCTAATCTCCTTCATGGGCTCCTCCTGACTGAAGACCTGCTGGCACACTCAGGCTACTGAGACCCCACCCAGGATGTGATCTAGAACCCAAGCCACTCACATCTCCAGAAACTAAAACACAGACAGCTCCGAGTTACTCTCTTGGCACCCCTAAATTTGAAACCTAGCTCTGCCAAGTGTATGGAGTATCCCTGAGTTTGTGGAGACAGTGAGCTGACTTCTGGAGTGTGCAAGGCCTTCCGAGTGAAAGGTGCTGACAATCATAAATGTGAACACATTGTTGGCCTGGGGCCTAGATATGGACTCTGTACCCGGGGCCAGTGCTCAATATACGGGATCAGCATTCTCAGTCTGGTTTCCACTGCATCCCTCAGGAACTGGTCTGTCTTCCTCTTCCTAGAAGAGGGAAAAGAAAACAGTGTGTCTCTGGGTCAAAGGAATGGGCTCAGCACTACACTGTTTACTCAGCCTAGGGAGGAGGGTCCCGCCAGCTCCGGCTGCTAGCCTGACTATAGCTGTCAGCGCCAGGCATCTGCCTGTTAGTCCCATGAGAGCGGCAGGGCTGCTCAATGCTCTCCTTTGGCTCTGCTTGGATTGGCCTCCTGGGGACAGCTGGTGGGGCCAGAGTTCCTCAATCCTGAGCTGCCACCCTGAGTGATAATGACAGGGGACTTACTCTGCCTGGCCCAGCTGTACCAGCTTCTGCTCCTCTTCCAGCACACGGGTGAGCCGAGCATTGCACTGAGTCACGAAATGCAGGATCAGCTCACTGCCATCATTCCCAAACATGCTGGCTGCCGCACTGGAGAGACCCAGAGACTACAAAAGGGACAAGGGGAAACAGAAAAGTGGCCACAAGTGTCATGGACATGTGTTGCCTGTTCATCACTAGTGCCTCTTCCAGTTACAGCAGCTTAATTTTCAGAAGGCCACCCCGCTCTTCATTCTCAGTCCATGTGACTTGGGTGAAGCTGACCACCGGTCCCTCCACACTCCATCGAGCCCCTTGGTGTGTTGCAGAGCATGGGACGCAGGCTTGGGTGATGGGCATTCAAGCGACTAGGCCAGGGATGTGCACAAACCAAACTCAGGCCCTGCGAGGCCACTCAGGACTTTCACTAGTGCTTCCTGGAAAGAGGCTCTGTCTTCCCATGGCGTGTTGCTGAGCTGCTTCCAGTTCCACGTGGGAAGGCCCCATGGAGGATGGAGCTCAGGGAGGAAAGCAGAGCGGATGCTGGGGAGACAGTTCCCAGCAGCATGACCTAAGAACGCTGTGCCAGAGCGACTTCAGACCTTGCTGTTACTAAATGAGCCAAAACATTCCCTTCCTTGCTTAAGCCAGTTAGAGCTGAGCTCTGACATTTGTAACCTGGAGTCCTAATTAAAAAGGGGCTCAGGAAGAGCACTCAGAATTCTCTCCCTCATCCATTCACGCAACTTACATCTCTTGGAAATTAGGCCTCTCTGTTGCTTAAAAAAACCAAAAACAACAACAACAACAAAAACACAACAAAGCTTTTCTTCATGAGCGGTCAAGGAGTAAACAAGCTACAAAAATCCTTAGCTATCCTGATACACAGCAATTACTAAGCATCTTACTGGAGGCAGAACGCTGACAGCTACAGGGGCAGAAGGCAGAAAAGAAACAAAACAAATTTAACTCTAAATCCCCACCACTGGGAGTGGGGAAAATGCCTCTGTTTTGGTGGAAGTACACAGCCCGTTTAGAGAGCAATTTGATAATATTCACATCAACATTAGAGTTGAGCGGCATCGATAATGAAGGTGACTGCATCCTTGTCATGTGCCAGGCACCCTGCTAAGCACATTTCATACACAAGCTCATTGTAGCCTCACAGCACCTCTAGCAGGTGGGTACATCATCACCCACATTTTACAGATGAGTAAACTGAGGCTTAAAGCTCTTAACCACCAGGCTATACTGCCTCTACTATGAACGTAACAGAACTTCAAAAATACACAAACTCTGAGCTAGTTACTAAATTACTGTCTCTCAGCTCCAAAGCTGCCCTTCCATCTCCAGCTCTGCGATGCAGAGGCTGGGGCTCTGCAGACCACACTCTGGCCCCACATCAGGGGGTGGGCAGAGGGAGACTGCAAGGCTGGAGGAAGGTGAGGCTTGCACCTTCCTGTTGACTTCTGTCTGCTAGCGGTTTGTGTGTGTACCATCTGGGGGACGGGAACACCTCTCTAACCCCTGCCTCCTCTCCCTGCCCTCCCAACCACTCAATCACTCCCTCTCTGTGCCAGTCCCCAGGGACCCTTCCTCCAGACTTAGAGACTCCAGTGCCAGCTAAATAGTGCCTGCTCCTCAGGGGTCTGAGTGTCACCGCCACAGGGACTCTCCTGCAAGCTCCTAGTTTTAATAATTCCAACTCCTCCCTTTGTTCCCAGCCCTGGGGATAGGAACTTCCTCCCGCATCTGCTACCTCCATAACAGCTTACTGTTCTTTTTACCCTTGCAGTTACCTGCTCACCTACTTTACACCAAGTTCATAATTCTGTGTATTAAATTCTCTATTTGAATAACTGATACGGTTTGTCACGTGACTGATACACTCTCTCAAAGAGCGACTTCTCTGAATGTGTCCTAAAGAAACTAACCAGAAATGTACTTAAATTTATATTGCACAAATAGGTTTATAATATTGAAAAATTGGAAATAACCCAAATGTTTACCAAGTGAGTTCAAATAAATACAACAGGTATTATGCAGCCGCTACGAATGGAAATATGCAGAGTGAAAATGCCCAGTTAACCACAGAATATTCAGAATAATCATATTTTTCCAAACAATCCTGTTACATTTCTGTCTGCTGGTTCCATAACTTTCTGTAATAATTCTTTTAAACCTCCGCTTCCTTCAAACCTTGGCCTCCTCCCACTCCTTCCTAACTCGGGCTCGTGAGACAAGCACAGCTACTGCATGGAGAACATGGAAACCATCCCAAGAACTTCCTTAATGTTCTTCCAGAAACCAAACCTGCAGCAGTCTCCAACCTTGCCCCTGACCAATTTCTACATCCCCCATCAGTGTTCAGACTTGCTTGAACTTCCATATCATGTCCAGAGCTTGGTACACACTAGCTTCCTTCTACCCTTTGCAACCAAATGCTTCTCTGCTTCCTAACCTTCTATTCACTCAACGTTGACCAGTAAGACTTATTGAGAAAAATAAGGTGTGCTGGTCTCCAAAGTGGTGCCTTCTTGAGAGTTTTCAAACACCACTGTTCATCAATTCTAAAATGCACATTTTTTTTTCATTTTGAACAATCAGTATGAATTGTACACTTGATGATACATCATAGTTTAACGGGCAGCATTTTCCTTTTTTTGATGATGCATAAAATAACAGTGCTTCTTACAACTAATGGCATCTTAGTCAGTGAGATATAGTAGTTTTGATCTTAGGCAATTCTTGCCTAATCAGCTGCCGTTAGAACCTAACTCCCAAGAACCAACTCTATCTGATATTCCTTTTACATGAAAAAGTAGTTGAAAAATGAAGCTAATCTCACCTTACTGGGAAGCTCCCCCCTCCCCCAGCCCCACTCCCCCCAAAAAAAGAAGAAGAAAAAGGAAATCCTGCAGCAATGACGGGTTTCACGCTGGGCTGGAAGATGCATGAGGTTGGTGTGACTCCCTCCTGGCTGATCTTGGTCAGGCTGCCCCGCCCTCACCTACACACACCTGGGCTCCTTCTGCAATTGCCTCTGCCGTCCACCCATGGGCCGGCACGAACTCCAGGGCTGCCGTCAGGATGCGGTGCTGCAGCTGCTCCTCACTCTCATGGTCCTCCTCCTCCTCGCCACCCTGGTCTGTGTACCTGAGACCCAAACCCAGGAGAGCCGTGGGGACAGAGCCCAGCACACCTCATCTCACTGCCTCCTGCTGGCATGCAAAATGAGCCTGACTGGAAACCAGAGGCTCTGTGCCTTCTCTAGGCACATGTTGAGAAGACGCAGTTTACTTTGTGTCAGTAACAGTGTTACAATGCCAACACAGTTCAGTTATACCATCCTCCCCCACCCATACAGTCACTGAGAGAAGGGACGCAGTGAGCGAGGAAATCTAAACATTCATCAATAAAAGATGCGTTAAAAAAATTTTGGACTGCTAACTGCTGGAATATTATGCAATCATCAAATCATAAAATAATGACTATGAAAAGATATTAGAAATGTACTGTTGAGTGAAAAAACAGGTTCTGGGAATAGCATGTATTGTGTATAGCAGGGGTCACCAATCCCAGGGCCATGGACCAGTACTGGTCTGTAGCCTGTTAGGAACCGGGCCACACAGCAAGACGTGAGCAGTGGCCAAGTGAGCAGAGCTTTATCTGTATTTGCAGCCGCTACCCCAGCGCTAGCATCACTGCCTCAGCTCCACCTCAGATCATCAGGCATTAGATTCTCATAAAAGCACTGCTCACTGATGCCCAAAAGGTTAAGGACCACTCGTAGTGTAATTAATCATTATTATATACATAGATTTACATATGAAATATGCTTAGAGAAAGAGCTCAAAGGATATTCACAAAAAATGTTAGCAGTTATTTCCAGGTTTGTGAATTCTGGTAAATTTTGCTTTATTTTTTAAAACTTATTTATATTGTTTAGATGTTTTAGAATGTACAGACGCCATATTCATTTAAAAAAAAAAAAGGTTCCTAAACTTTCAAAGACAGTCTTGAAGATATCGAAAGGTGAAAAGGGGGAATAGAGGAGAGGAAAGAAAAGAACGGCCATACCTGGCATACAAAGTGGCCAGAAATGGGTGGACTGGGTTCTCCTGCTTACCTAGGGGGTGAACGAGGAGCCTCTGGATTGGGTTTTTCTGACTCCTGTGTCTCAGAATGTTGCTGAGAAAAAGAGGGGGGAGGTTGCTGCTTCTGCTCATCTGAAGACCTTAGTCGCAGAGCTGAAGCATGGAAGGCACGTGGCAACAGGGCTGGTCGACAGCGGGACACTGAAACAGAAACTGAGCTGGTCAGTCAGGGACACTTACCAGAGAAGACCCTTTAAGACTCTTTGAGGGATGGGGGAAAGGAAAAGTAGGGCCGTCTACTCCAGAACCACTTATCCGAGTATTGGGTCTCAGACAAAAATCTTGGGTAAATTGGCAACCTTGAGACATGACATGGAGGTAAGAGTATGAGCTGGGAAACAGAAGCCCTGGTTTCTAGGCCTGTTTCCATCATTTGTTAGCTGTGTGGTAATGAGCAAATCACTTCATCCCAACAAGGCTGACTTTAAAATATGCAAATTAAGAGCAATAACCTCAACTTGCTATGGGAGTGAGGCTGAAACAAAAAGTGAAAGTGACTTGAAAATGTTGCATATTTATATATCATGGCAAGAGTACTGGACCAGAAATTACAAGGTCAGAATACCAACTCTCTGGTGTTTATGAGGTGTCTGTCTGCTTTCTCATCTGCAATACTGCAACACCCCATTTACTTCAGAAAAGGGCTTTTAGAAAGTAGAGTAGTTATTTCCTAAGCACAGGCTCATACTACTCTTTTCTTTCCCAAAATTGTATTATAAAAAAATTTCAAGTTCAAAGAATCGTGGCATGAACACCTGCATATCAATCACTTAGGTTCTCTATATTTAGCCATCACATTTTTTATTCATCAATCCGGCTTATTTTCTGATGCATTTGTTGCAGATCTCAGTATTTATCTGTGAACATTTCAGCATACATATCATCGACTAGAGTTCAACATTTATTTACTGTTTTATTGGACTGATATTTATATACAATGAAATGCGCAAGTCTTAAGCGTGTCAATTCTGAGTTTTGACAAATGTATATATACTTCTATGACCTGAACCCCTATCTAGAGATTTTCAACACCCCTGAAAGTTTCCTCATGTTCCCTCCCAGTCATTCTCCAAACTTTTGAATTTTTCACTCTAGTTTTGTCTGTCCTAGAATTTCATCTACATAGACTCATACAGTACGTCCTTTTTGTGTAAGACTTTTGTTTAGTATACTTTTTAGATTCATATTTTTGTGTAAATTAGTAGAGTGTTACTTTTTATTGCTTAGTATTCCATTAAGAAATGTTGTTTTGTTGATGGACACCTGGGCTGCGTCAGTGTTGGCTATTATAAGTTGCTATGAATATACTTGTACAAACCTTTTTGTGGACATATGCTTTCATTTTTCCTGGGTAAATACCTAGGAGTGGATTTGCTGGGTCACAGGCATACTTTTACTAAACATATTTAGTTTGGAATTTTGTACAAAAACAACAAAAGGGCACACATTTTTTAAAAACCCATGGGCTAACTCAGAGAAAAATGATTTTAAAAGAAACACAACACAGTGTGAAAAATACCAAGATTTTAGTCTATGTACAGAAAAAATGGAGCAAATAGTCAGAAAACTTTGAAAGGGCCAGAAGAAAGACTGAAAAGCCACTGAAGTTCACGAGCTTTCAGGTGAAATACGGGAGGATGTTCATTTCATTAGTTATATATATTTATGTTAATGTGTCAATGCATATCGTATTTATGGAAATCGACACTGGTTTTCCATTTATGGTAGTGACATAAATTTTCCTCTTTTAAGAAAATGTCTATATTTTTAATAACTCAAATGTATAAACAAAAATACCTACTATATAGTGGCAAAGACAGTACACGGATATATTGTAGTGGTGGGGAAATAACTGACAGGAAACAGCGGACTAGGCGCTCTTTGTGGCTGTCTCCAACTCATTACCAGGCCCACGCACTTGGCAATGGAGTTAGGAGACTGGGTCCGAGTCTGCCGGTTTTGCAAACAACGAGCTGTGTGACCTTGGGCACCCACGGCCCTCTCTGGGGCTCTGTTTAACTCCATTAAATGAGGGACAGGCCTTGCTCCGCTGCTCTGGCCCCTCACAGCTGGAGACTGGGGGGCAGAAGCCAGTCAGGGCCCGTTCCGTTCAACACCCGCACGCCGGCGGCTCCGCGCCGGTGCCCTTCACCTCACCTTGCTCTCGGGCCGCCACGACGGCCTTGTCCGCCCCGCCGCCAGCCCAGTAGTCCTCGCGCCCCCTCCCTACATCTCCCCGCTCCCCGGCTGGGCCGCCCCCTCACCGGGTAGACACCGCAGCCGCAGGAACCTCCAGCCCGCTCGGCCCAGGGCTCCAGACACGGCCACCGCTGCCGCCATCTTGGAAGTGGGCACGCCGCCGACGGCGACGCGAGGGGCAGCACTGGGAGCGCGTCGCGGCCACTTCCGCCCTCCCAGCGCCGCCGGAGCCTCTTCCTCTCGCGAGAGGCGCGTGGCGCGGAGCCGGCTACTGAACAGAATCCGGGAGCGAGTCGCGGTTAGCAGGTGAGCGCTGTTTTGGTGGCCCGAGAACCGGATCTCCCCAACGGTCTCCTCCCGGCCCACCGTCGTCCCGAGATCCTCTCATTTTTCTACTCCCAGTCCTGTCCTTCGGTGAGAACGTAGCTATGGCCACCTCCCTGTCTACCACAGCGGGTTTTTGCCCAGGGAAGCCCGTGTGAGGGGCCGGGCAGGGCTCTGCTCCGGGCTCCTGGCGCTGTGGCCTCTTTGCCCTTCCTGGGCTGCCTCATCTTTTGTGCTGCGAGCCGGGGGCTGAGGTCTTCGGGACAGTGTGCCGAGGAGGAAGAGCCCCGAGTTGGGGTCCCGGATATCTGGATCTGAGACCCGCGGCTGCCAATAGCCAGCTGCTGTGACCTTGGGCTTCAGTCCCTCAGACACTGGGGGAGCTGGTTTCGGTCTTTGAGAGAGCCCCCGGGTTGTAATTTTGAGCCAGTGACTTTCCTGAACCTTCAGGGTGTTGAGTTGCTATAATTAAATATTTTCCAAACTGGCCAGATCGGAAGGACCACCTAAAATACTTGTTAATAAATCGGATACTCAAGTCTTTCTTTTAGAGTTGATTCAGTAAGTTTGGGTGTAGTCCAGGGGTTTTTTAACAAATGCTCCCAGGTGATTTGTAAGATCTGCAGGTTTGGGAAGGGCTGGTAGCACGTATTCAGATATTGAGTGCCGGGCTCCCTGGGTGACTCAGGGAGATCATGGACTAGTCTCTAAATCAAAAATGTAAAATGTAGAGCGCCTCACTGGGATATGTATCTTCAGGCTTCATATTAGTAAAGTAAATGGTTTGGGGAATTAGGGACTAGTGACGGCAGGGACTAAACTTGTCATTCTGTAAATTCTGTGTTTGCAGTTAGACTCTCGTCTTTGTTTTGCACACCCCTTACCAACCCTAGTCCTTTCAAAATATCTTGCTCTCCTCTGCACGAGTGTGAGGGAAGCCCTGCTAAGCCAAAATGACTCCCCAAATGTTAAAATTTCATATCCATATTAATGGATTTCAGTAAAGTCCTGTGGATCTCTCTAGGAGGTTTTTTGTTTTGTTTTTGTTTTGTTTCGGAGTTCTGTCCACTTTTCTTCAAATAAGCTTTTCCTGTGGACATTGTAGCACTTGGATATCTATCTTGAACCCTTAACTCTTGACACACAATTACCTGGAGAGTCTTCCATTTCTTTTCCTTTGATTTTACTGTTTCCTTGCTGATAATCTTTTATTTTTTCTGCATGCACGAGCTTCAGTCAGTTCATTTTAATTAAAATTTTCGGATAGCTCTCAGTATTCTCAGAATTTTTTATGACCCTGACTTAAAAGGATTCAATTTTTATTTTAAACTGATACCCAAACTTCAGTCTTAGATTTTTTTTTTTTTGGCCCCCTTCATCCTTAAGAGAAGCCAAATGCCTCAAAATTTGATGTTTATGGGGGACCTTAAAAATAAATAAGTGCATCTCCAGAAGTTATCCTCAGACATCTGCTGTCACTGCCTGCTAGTGATATTTTAAAAGAGCCATGGACCAGTGTGTGCAGCAGTCACAGTTGGAGAGGTGCTTAACAAGTCCAGTGACGTGACAGTGACTTCTCCTCCACCTCTTTTTAATTGTGAAACCGAGCTCTGAGTCATACATCTAAGTATGTTGACTTAAATGCCGGACATTTTTTTCCTTATTTATTTATTTTTTTAAGACAGATTGACAGCAGCACAAAACTCTGATGATGAAAAACTCACGCTTTGGCTTTTAGATATTTAAAAGAACTTTCCCATTTTATTTGGAAAGTGCTAACTGAAAGTGGTGACTGTGTCTTTTTTGAGGATTAATGTTTAATAAATGTATTGTATGAGCTCCCTCTTGCCATAGAAGATTAGTTTGGGAGGATGTGGAACACAAAGCATTTTACATTCTTCTAGTTTGCCGACACAATCCCACTAGAGTACTGTAGAAGATATCATAAATGTAGCTCTTATACTGTGCAATTCTGACAGTGGCAAAGAAGCTTCACATCTCTCCCTGGAGAGTCCTCCCAGTGGGCATGGCTGAGGAGGAAGACCAAAGTTTATAGGACTATTTGAAGCAAAGGCAAGTAAACTGGCCACCAAGAAGTGGAGGCTCATTCTTTTAGAACATTATTTTATGGAGCTCTATGTACCAGGTTCTATTGAGTGCTTTGCATATTTTTATATTCTCATTTACTTCTTACATCAGCCTTACAAAATATGAAGTTATTATCTCTCCTGTATTGATGAAAAAAGAGAGAGGCTAATAATAACTTACCCATGTCATGTAGCTAAGAACTAGAAGATCTAGCGGTAGATAAAACCCACTTCATATGTATTCAAAACCTGTGTTCTATAAAACTGCCTTCATAAAGGGTGCTGGAAGGGTCTAGACATCTGGCTTTTTGTTTTTCTCTAGCTAGTAAGTAACCTTTGGCCCCTCGGTTCTTTCATGAGAATTTTTCTGTGAATGCAGTGCAAGGTTATAGTAGTTACTGTTGAGCAGGGAGCTTGTCATCTCTTTCTAGTGTCCCAAGGGAGAACCTGTTCCAACATCATTCTAGAAACAGGTTATTTCTTATAACTTAATGCCCAGCAATCTATATTCCTGTCTTCCCTGGCTAGCTCTTAATGTGAGATTCATCCCAAGTCGCTCACCTTAAAAGATTTGCAAGGCTTCTTCCTCAATATCATGTGTCAATTAAAAGCTTGAAAGTTTTAGTTTGTGATTGTGCACTTTTTAGGGATTCGAAAACCATAATTCATTGACTGAGGAATACTGCTTGTCTGATAACATTTGGCATCCTTTTACTGTGACTTGCAGTCAGGTCAGGTCAGGATACTAAAGAGTGTGCATTCCACGTGGAAGGAACTACACAGAAGGCATGACAGAGTGAAAATGCAAAGGTTTTCCAATGGAACGAGGAAGGATTCACTTTGGAGAGGTGGGAGATACAGGTGGAGCCAGATTATGGAGGACCTGAATCCAGAAGACTACTAAGTTTTGACTTTGCTCTAGAAAAGAAACCCTTTAGTAACTGCTTTAGGAAATTAGCAAAAAAACAAAGTACTGTAGTACTGAAGGATGACTGGCTAACCTGGGCATATTTTGTAGGCAGAAGGGCAAGTCATTTGAAGTGAACATTTTTAAAGAAGGAACAATGTAGGGGACATAGCTTAAAATCAGTCTCAGAGTGTCTGTGGTGGCATAATTGTTAGCCATCTCTGCAGAAGATAGTGTTCAGCATAAGACTGATCCATGCTGGAGGTCCCCATCACAGCTCTGTCTTTGTCACTTACTAGAGCTGTTTTAAATTGAAAACCCTGTGGCATTAATGTTTAAGACAGAAAGGAGCAACTGAGTAGAGTGCTATCTCCTGGCCGATTCATTGTGAGCACGCTGTGTACTCATCTGGGTATCAAGTGGCAGAGCAAGTCGACCCACTGGGAGGAGTTTCTATAGGTTAAAAGCATGGGCTTTATAGTCATATGGACCTGGATTCGAACCCCAGCTCTTACTTGATCCACACAACGCTTACTGGTTGTATGACCTGGGCAAAGTCAATGGCCTCAGATTCCTGGCTGTAAAATGGGAATAATATCTAGTTTAAGGTTGTTTTGAGATTCAGTTGAGATAATATATAAAAAGTGCCTTGAACGGTCTAGTTAAACGTTAAAGACATATTTTGATGAAGGGAAAATATTTAATTTGCTAAATTTAATAACGTGTCTCTTTATTTAAAAACATTAAGTTTGTGGTTGGATTTATGTCTGCCAATTTATTTGCCTTCCTTGCTGAGTCATATTTCTGCCTAATCAATGTCCTGCGTTTTATATTCTGGTCAAGCTGAGTTGTCTCATATCAAAGAGGAAATAATCTTTCTGAATTCAGCCTCCTTACTTGATTACCAAGTCAGGATTCTCACCAAGAAAGCCATCTGCCTTGTTTGGGTGTGTTGGGGTTGTGAAACTTTGGGATAATAGGTTTATTTGTTCAGACTCTCATATCGATAGTAAGAAATGCGATCAGCATTTCCTGGTGGGAGGTCAGAATTAGGTTGTAATTCTAATCATACTCGATGGTGCCTTGTGGATTAAATTGCACTTTTGTCTCTGCTCAGTCTTGACTTTCCTTTGGCCCATTGTTTTTAGGTCCGTCGCGCTGCAAGCATGGCAGACTTTGGGATCTCAGCTGGCCAGTTCGTGGCAGTGGTTTGGGATAAGTCCTCCTTGGTGGAGGCTCTGAAAGAGCTGGTGGATGAGCTTCAGGCGTTGACCGGCAGTGAGGGCCGAGTGTCCGTGGAAAACATCAACCAGCTGTTGCAGTGTAGGTACCCACCCAGGTTGTCTATACAGGGCGCGGGCCCGGGATGGGGGAGATGGGTCAGTTTCGATGAGTGTGCTGCATTTCCGTTGTACCCTCATAACTGAGTTTTTTGTTTTGAGTGGCACGTGAAAATAGTGGCTGGTCACCCTGTTGTTTTTCAGTCAAGATATAGGGGACTTAGGAGTATAGTTGACGATTTCTATAAGCATGCCCTTGTTTCTTATTAGAGATCCCACATTTTTTTTAAAGTCTACTCTTCATCCAGCTTCCCCTTTTACTTCTTTCCCTGAGCCTATGAAAGGATGTGAAAGTAGCCCGAGGGAGAGCAGGCAGCAGCGTCAGTGCCCCTCTTAGTAATAACGGCGGTGTACCAGCGTGTGCTGCACAGGTGGGTGTGCGTTCTGCAGAGCCAGGCACAGGCCTTTATGGGGCTTGAGAGGCCTGGGGATTGCTTCTGGGGTCCAAGTGGTTGCTGATTAGGGTCTTTCTTCTTTTCAGCTGCCCACAAAGAATCTAGCTTCGACATTGTTTTGTCGGGTGTAATTCCTGGAAGCACCACTGTGCACAGTGCTGAGATTTTGGCCGAGATGGCCCGGATCCTTCGGCCTGGTGGATGTCTTTTTCTGAAAGAGCCAGTAGAGACAGCTGTAGGTAAGAAAATCTTCATTTGAAAGACTAGCATTTAATAGAGTTGAATCAGGTATGTTTGCAGCATCTCTCTGAGCAGTAGGTATCGTTTAGAAATCAATATTCCTACAGCTAAACCTTCTTCTAAGGGATAAATTATTGTAAAAATCTGAAGCAACACGTCTGAACAGATTGTGATCTTTAACCCATTAGTAGTAAAATATTAGGAAGATGCCTGTATGAAAATGGCTGCGTCCTTTAACAGGTGAATGGTTAAACTGCGGTACATCTATACCACAGAAAACTATGCAGCAGTAAAAAGGAACAAACTATTGATGTGTGCAACAACTTGGATAGATCTCAAGGGAGTCATGCTGAGCGAAAAAGCCAGTCTCAGATGGTTACATGCTAGACGATTCTGTTCTTTTTTTTTTTAATTTTTTAAATTTTGTTCCTTTAACACTCTTGAAATAAAGTTATAGTGATGGAGAGCAGATTGGTGATTGCCAGGGGTTAGGAGTGGGAGGGAGGGAGTGTGTAAGGCTATATAGGGGTAGTAGGGGGTTCCTGGTGGTGATGGAACATTCTATATCTTGAGTGTGGTAGTGGTTACGTGAATCTACATGTGTGCCAGGATTGCATAGAACTACACACAAGTGCATGGAAAACTCGTGAAATATGGATTAGTTCTGTGGACTGTCAGAGTCAGTTTCCTGGTCTTCATATTGTACTGTTGTTGTGTAACACATTACCGTGGGAGAAGTGAGGGGAAGGGTCCTCGAGACTTCCCTGGACCCCCTTCTTTTAAACTCCCTGTGCATCCATAGTTATACTTTAGAATTCGTGACTGGAAATCTGGGAGTAATGAGATAATTATTGATAATTATTGATTCATGTGAAACTAAGGATAGAATCTAAGAAATAAAAACATCTCTTTTTTGATCGAGTGGTAAAGTGTCAAAGAGTTATTCAATTCTGAATTTTTAGCATTTTTTGCTAGACTTCTATCAAAATGTGATGACTTAGTTCATCAAGTAAGGTAATAGACATGAAAGGATTTTGAAATCTATAAAGGTGCTTATATGGAAAAATAAACTTGTGATGTTTATAGCAGATATCAGCATTCTTTGTTGGGAATATAAACCTTGGGTAATTAAACAGTATCTTTTGTCAAAACTATAAAGAGAGAATACAGTGTTTTAGAGTTTTTAAGCCTCTTTCTCAGTCATTATCCAACACCCCCTGGAAGGTTAGATATTTCCAAGAAGCAGAGAGTGATAAGAAATAATAATAATAGAATTACTATATAACACTTAAAACACTCAAGAGTATTGATAGGAAATTTAAATTAAAATATTATCACTAAAATGTATATACGTTAAACAGAATAGATTATTATTGTTTTAATGCCTGCTGACTCAAATAGGTTAGAACCTTTATTATTTTTCCTGCTTTGACCTATAAAGCTATGGATTGGGGTTTTTCTCTTGGCAGTGAACAATAGCAAAGTGAAGACGGCATCCAAGCTCTGTTCAGCCCTGACTCTTTCTGGTCTTGTGGAAGTGAAAGAGGTATGTTGGGAGATGACCTTCTTTGCTGGGAATTTAAACCGTGGGTCACTAAAGCCAGTATCTCTTTGTCAAACGATACAAAGAGAATCAGGAGGAAATAACAGCCCTGAAAGTGAGGTGATCAGAGTCACTTACACTAAGAAATAAGTTGAGATGTAGTTTGCATGTGAGATACATGGTACCTTAAAGGACAGAACCTCTGGAGTTCATCTCTTGAAGAGATTCAGCTGGGGGTCCCATGTGAGTTGGGGCATATTCCGGTCTCAGTGTTGGTTTGGTGGCGGTGACTGCTGAGGGAGGCAGAGCGGGACACAGATCTCTGAATGGACACGAACCCTAGGCCCACGTGAAAGGCAGCCTCCTAGATCTTCCTCCGATATTTGGTGGGAGGCCGGGGTGGTTTGGAGGGGAAAAATCCCATTTCTGACAATTAAGTAGACATATTTAGATCAAATAGAGGTGTTTCTATCTGTACATTCTTCTCCGATGCTGAAATTTTCTAGTGTGAGAGGTAAGTGTGCTGTGAGTGCTGTCACACCGCTGATCTGCTGCGTGGCCAAGGGCCTTACTTTCTCAATGCCTGCCCGCCCTTATTTTCCTTTTTAGTTTAAGTTTTTTTCATTTTTTACTTTAAAATAAGGGATGCTCACAAAAATTGAATTAATACCGAAGAATATTGACGATAAAGTGACATCCCAGTCCTTGCTCACACTTCCTTTCCCGAAGGAAGCCACCAATACATTTTGTTGTATGGCCGTTGAGACCTTTTGAAATGTATTTACAAGTATACACACACATACACATACACATATTTTTAATGTAAACAAGGTTGTATGTATATATTGTTCAGTCGCTAGCTGTCTGGACATTTGTCCATCTCAGTGTTTGCCCCTCATTCTTATTAATGGTTTGACAATATTCAGTGCTATAGATGGGCTACGATTCATTTCACCGTTCTATAATTGTTAGGCACAGAAGTCGCACCCTCATCTTTTTTTCTATTTTTACTTTCCAAGGAACATAGCATTTCCCTCCCCCTGTGGTTCTCTTCTTCTTAGGATGTGAATTGGTGGTGGGCCTGCTTCCGCTCTATAGGTTTGGATCCTGTTCAACAAGCCCATGTCTGATTCATCTTTATAATCATATCACAACCCGCACAGTGACTCGCCTTATACCTACTAGACGGAAACTTAAACACTTTAAAACTTTCCAAAGGGTAGGCTCAAGGTAAACATGTAGACAAAAGTTACATTTTAGGGTTACAATCAGTGAGCAACTGATGTGAGGCATGAGGTGACATGTGTTATCTCCCACTGCTAAACTGTGTATGATAACAGCCCACCATTCTGTATACCGAACATATGGAAATGAGTATTCGAAGCCGATGTAGGTGGGCGTAGTAGAACATCATTCGAGGGAGTGTGACCTAATCCCTTTGATGTCTTGAATTCCAGCTACAGCAGGAGTCCTTGAGCCCCGAGGAGATACAGTCTGTCCAAGAACACCTGGGTTACCATAGTGACAGCTTGCTCTCTGTGCAGATCACAGGCAAAAAACCCAACTTTGAAGTGGGCTCGTCTAGTCAACTTAAGCTTTCCATTGCCAAGAAGTCTCCTTTGGGTAAGACTGTACATTCTTCTGTCTGAATGGGCCAGAAGGACATTAGAAATCGAGCCAAACCTGAATGAGGCGATGATAGTTTTAGAGGCTTAGTCCTTCCTTAATTTCTGTCGTTTCCAGATGTACTATTGTCCTAGGCATTTTCAAATCCCAAACTGAAATAATGTGTAGATGTTATTTAATTCAGCCCCTTCTGCACCATAGGACACTGAGGCCTCTGGGTTCTAGAGGCCTGAGTCACATAGTTTAGTTAATGAAGTCTTTCCAGGCCTCAGAATTTTGACATTTATCCTCCAAAGACCCCATGGTGGTGGTAATGGTAGTTAAGAGTGCCCTGCTCCTTTTCCTATGTGTCCTTTACTTCCGTGCCAGTAAAGTCAGCTTTTCTTACTCTGGGGAGCCTAAGTAAAAATATTGTAAAAATATTTCTTCTGTTCAGAAAATCCAGTCTGCCCTCTGCCACCAGTCTCACCTTTCCTATCACTTTTTTAATGCCTGAATTGAGAAAAGTGCCCCAGCTGCGAGGTATGCAAAATTTTATGGGTACATTCACACTGCTCTGTTTGACCGTCCAGCCTAAATCTTCAATAAATCCTTTGGAATCCTACCTGACCTTTAGATTCATAATTCCAGGTTGGGTAAGAACAGCTTAGGTGAGCAGTTTGTCCCAAGGAGGGTCTGAGCATGCAGTTGTGGCAGTGATCACCAGGGGGTGCACTTTCCCCTAAGGACCGTTTGAAAACAGGCCACACTGAATCCTGTCTCAGTCTTTCTTGGGTTCTCCTGGCCTTGACAGAGACTCAGGAGGTGGGAGGTTTGTGTTTGCCACCGATTTGTGTTACATTGCCACCATCAGCTCTAGAGCCTTCTCTCTTGTATGTAACAGGTTTATGTGAGGCTAAAGCTTTGCTATTCATGATACTTTTTAACACACTTTCTCATTTAATCTCCACATCACCTGTAAGAGGTGTAAGCAGTACCATTAGCCACATGGTGTTGGGATATAAACCCAGATAAGAAAGAGAAATCAATATGGAATGGAAGTTAAAAGCGTTAGACAGACTCGTATTTGTGGTTTTGTGTAACTGGCCTAAGTATCTAAACTTGTTGTCTCATCTATAAAATTAAGATGACAGATAACCTCAACTAAACTAGATGATGTGTGTAAAATGCTACATATGGTGTCCGGGACAAACCAAGGTCTTAACACATGGTGACTTCTGCTACTATCATAAAGGGATTGGCCCCAATTCATGCCCTTTATAAGCGGTAGAGCTGGGCCTCAAACCCAGTCTTTTGACTCCCAGTCCAGTGTGTTCTCTTCATAGTGTCTCTATAAAAAGTACCTATGTCTGCTTGTGGTTTATTTCCGGCTGCTTTATAGAGCTCTTTTCCTTTTATTGATTGGACTCAGTGAAGCCTGCTGTGGACCCTGCAGCTGCCAAGCTCTGGACCCTCTCAGCCACTGACATGGAGGATGAGAGCATGGTGAGTCGGCACTGTGGTCACTTGGTTGGTTTCTTTTAGGCCCACTTGGGTATGAATGGTTGTAGTTTGGAGTGGCCTTTCTGGACTTGTACGTTTGAAAGGCTCAGCGTCGTGGCTGTGCCTGTCACCAGCATTTTTCAATTAGAAGGAAATTCCACATTTACTTTTAAATTTCTTTTCTCTCATTTCATGTGATAGATTTAAGATTCCTGTGGCATGTGTAAACCTGAAGAGTTTGTCAGCTAACGTATATTCATTGGCTTATTTGGCCAAGTCACTGAACACTCACTGTCTTTGATCAGTGCTGTCTCTCATATAAAGTTCATTTCTATAACCATTGAAATTAAACCAACAAGCAAAATGGATTCTGGTTTGCTTACAAGTTAATTGTCCACACATTTATCACAGAATGATACAAATATCATTATTGTCCTTTTTCTCTGGAATTATATAGAAATAGTCTCTTTTTTACCTGACAGTCTTTTTTATATGTTCAAATAAATATAGCGTTTCTCTCTTTGTTCCTCCTGTCCCCACTGCCCACGTGCACACACATACGTATTCTCTACACACTATGAGCCAGTCCCCAGTCCCCTCACGACCTAATGCATCTTCTGTGCAGTCTCCTTCCCTCTGGTGTAAACCTGCTACTACTGCCTGTGACCTCCTCAGCTTTTCATTACCGGAAACCATGACCATGTCACTAACAGCTTTGAATATTCTCTAGGATCTCATTGACTCAGATGAGCTGCTGGATCCAGAAGATTTGAAGAAGCCTGATCCAGCTTCCCTGCGGGCTCCTTCATGTGGAGAAGGGAAAAAGAGGAAGGCCTGCAGGAACTGGTAAGTGCCAGCCTAAGTGCCATGCTGCTTCTGGTGGCTTCCGATTCCCAAGGAATCACAATACTCTACTATAATTAAAACATACATTTTATTGTGAAATGCATCATACATACAGAGGAGTATATTAAATAGTTACATTTTAAACAATAATAAAATGAGTACCATATACCGATCGCCCAGGTTAAGAGTCGGAAACATTACTAGCACCGTAGAAGTCACCACTACACGCTTCCTCTTCCCCACAGAGGTTGCCATTCTCCTGAGTTTGTGTTAACCATTCCTGGCTTTTTTCATAGTTTGCCACTTATGTGTGAATCTCCAAATAAGATATTATTTAGTCGTGCAGAACTGAGTAGTAAGCCCAAACCCGACTATGCAAGGGAAGGCCAGTGTTTTGTATCTAGAAGGCTCTCAGAGAAAGATAAGGTCACTGGAGCCTCTGGTCTGGCTTCTTTGAGAATCTGCAAGACTCCCTTCCAGGGAAGCTAACAGGAAGAGTCACGAGTGAGTTCCAGGAAGCCAAGGACATGGCACAGTTAGAACACCCGCCAGGCTGTAGTGTGGTGCAGGGACTGGATGGCCAGCAGAGGGAGGTCAGAGGGAGTGGGCTGCTCTGGATTCTGCACTCAGCTCACTGTAGCCTAAGCTGTCCTTTCAGCCTGTCAAAGCAGGACACTTCCACGGGCGAAGTGAGTATCCTTGGCTGATCATAAGGGTGTGGAGGGGGGAACTGGGTGCTGGGTAGTGGCTGCCCTATGTAAACAGGGCATTTCCCTGCTGGGTCCCCCATTCCCACCACTTGTACCGTCCCCCTAAACAGCCTCACGCCTTTATCTCATCCACCTGGCCCCGTAGGCATTCGGGTTAAGACAAACAGGTATAAAGAGAAAAGCCTTATTGCATGTTTTGCCACTGCCAAGGGTTTGGAGTTTCTGGGAGGTGGCGAACCTCACTCATCAGCTCCTGGTTTTCCCCCAGCACTTGTGGCCTTGCCGAAGAACTGGAGAGAGAGAAGTCAAAGGAACAGACGAGCTCCCAACCCAAGTCAGCTTGTGGAAACGTAGGTATTAGGACCATTACCCAATATTCACAAAACTCCCGGGGGCATCGGGCATCATCCTAAACTACACAGAGTAGTTTAGGCTCCAGCTGCAGGAAATTTACTGCCTCAATATTTTACTCCTAGGCGGATACATGAGGACATGTATGTGGGTCGTAATGGGGACTTCAGGCTATCTCCTGAGAGTGGGTTCGCGTGCTCATGCCCAGAGCGGGGGCTCTTGTTTCTTATTTGTGCCCTTTTATTCCTACTTCATAGTGGGTCTGAGGTTCTTCAGCCATTTGGCTGAGTTTGGCTATGATTTGAGCTACTGAGAACATAGAGATATGGCCTCCCAAGGAACTTCTCTAGACCATTATTTTAGATCTTAAAAACTTTTGGTGTTAGGGTCCCAGTTGGACCTGCAAATGCACCTAGCCATTCCCTTCTAGTCACTGTGGCCGTATCATGGAATTGGGGATCCCGTTCTTCTGGTCTGTATCTCTGGGATAAGCTGACACTCAGCTTTCAGGTATGATTGTCTCTTCTCTTAACAGTGTTACCTGGGCGATGCTTTCCGCTGCGCCAGCTGCCCCTACCTCGGGATGCCAGCCTTCAAACCTGGGGAGCAGGTGCTCCTGAGCAATAGCAATCTCAGTGATGCCTAGAAGGGACCCTGCGTGGGACACATCTGCTTCTCTGGCTGACTTCTGTCACTCAAGTCCCACTGCTGTGGTTCCTCCCATCTCTGTGCCACTGCTGTGGTTCCTCCCATTGCTCACACCTGTTGGAAATCCATTTGTGGGGAGGGTGCTTAGTAGACAGTGAAGCTGGCTGTGGGATGCAGTGGTGAGTAGTGCTGCTGTGGATCAAAAGACCAGGCATCACGGGGCCCGGTTACCATGAGCGGGGGCGTTTCTCCACCTAGTGTTAGGGAACCAGGGCGTGTCCTAAAGAGACCCCTCGTGGTGTCAACATGCTGACCATAACCCTCCCGAGCCCAGGCATCCTTAAGGTGAACACTGACAAAGAGGGCCTCTGCCCCTATTCAAAGCTTAGCAATTGTGCCGCTGCGTGTCTTCCACAGTTGGTGGTTTTTCTCCACATGAAGTTCCTGGTGACATGGCCAAGTGTCTCATGACCTCAGGGCATCAGAGGAATCACTCATTGGTTGCTGTGATCATAGCCAGAGTCCCTCTATCCCCCTTCCATCCCCACCCACTCCCGTTTTAATGTATTGCATCTGTGTTCTGTTGTCGTTTCTGTTAATCTACAGTTATTAAACTTGTGTACCTCCACATATCAGTTATGAAGAGGGGACGTGTGTGTGTGTGTGTCTGACGAAGCCATCTAAGCTCAACTTGGACCACAGAACTTCTTTTTGGAGAGACTTAGTGGCACACGCAGATGGGGCCGGTCTTGCACTTAGGGACCAGGACCTCTCTCCGTCTGCTTTGAAGCTTCCAGGTTGATGAGAATTTAGGACAGAAATCTGAAGTCACAGTAAACCTCTCCGAGCAGGACACCCTTAGTTCTTCTTGCCCACCCATGCAGGCTTGGAGTGGATCTGGCCAGATAGCTGGAAAGATTGTGTGGATTTAAGAGACCTGGATTTTTATATTTTACCAATAAACAAGTGTTCACTGGTATTTGTCCTTGAAACTTGACTCTCTAAGTTTGCTTTTGCTTATTCCAGTCCCTGCTGGTGAGTTTTAGTTATGGGTGTGGCAAAATTCTAGTTTGACAGCCAAGCCCCTGTGGTCAGCAGAGTTCTACGATGACCCCCAGTGTCCTTGCAGAATCCTCTACCCTTGAGTTTGTGTGGGACCTGTGAACACGATGGGACTTCACTTACTGTGGTTAGGTCACATTATGTGGGAAAAGTGAGGCTAGCGCCCCTAGTGGACCTTCTGTGACAGAGGAGATTGTCCTGAGTGGGCCTGACCTAAGAGTCGGTCCTTTAAAAGAACTGGAGAACCAGTTTCTCTTGCTGGCTTTGTCTGGTCGCCATGTGGTGAGGGATCCGCAGGCCAGGAACTGCAAGCAGCCTCTCGGAGGCAAGAGACCCCACCAACTGTCAAGGAGAAAAGGGGCCCTCAACCTTATACCCCTGAGAACCGAAATCTGAACTGAAGAACCACGTGAGCTCAGGAGAGGGCCCAAGCTCCAGGAGACAGTGCAGCCCCCTGAGTCCCTCACTGTGCATGGACTCCTGGCCCTCAGGATGTGACAGGGTGCATGTCTGGTTTTAAGCTGTTTGTGGTAAGTTGGGCAGCAATGGGGAAAGTGTTACAGCCCGAGTAGGTTTAATGGTAACAGGTGTTTATCATGCTGCCTGGCAGCGCTGCTGTGAGTTGCTTCCGCTGCAGCTGCCAAAGTGAAGGGCAAAAATCTCTACCTGCAAGTCGAGGACAGGAAACCCTGAGCCAAAGAGCTTCCTGGGAGGGACTTAACGAGAGCGCTGGGCAAATGCCAGCTGTCCTTGCTGACCTGATCCTTGTTCTGGTTCCCTGCTGTTGCTGGCAGGAAGGTTGACACTGCTCCTGTCCCCTCCACTTGGCATGGTTCATAGTCCCATGTATGCAGCTGCTGGTCACGCCGCATGAGGGTTCAGAAGGAGGCCAGCCAGCTTGAAGTCAGGGCCAGTGTGATGGGGAGGCTTTGCCGGTCAGCAGCACACGCCTGGCCTTGGAGCTCAGCTATAGCTCAGTGCAGCAAGGACACACGGGAGGGGACTGCCAGTCCTCACGCCTTGTGACTTTGGAGGTCGCAGTTCTGGAGAGGTTTTAAAGCAAAAACAGTCTCATATTACATTTGAAGACACTAGGTGAGACAGAGCGTCCTGCTCCCATCAGTCACCTGCGGCCCTCTAAGGGTGGAGGTGCCAATGTCCGTGGACACTCTGAGTCAGTGGGCCTGAGGTAGGGCTGGGGAATCTTAATTTTTTTGTGAACTCTAGTCTCTTGCTTAGAACCTGGCGGCACGCATTTGGGACTTCCCCCTCTCCCCGAAAGCTCTCCAAAGCCGCAGGCGGAGGGGGCAGCAGAGCAAACCGCACCTGGAGATTGGGAGACGGCCCCAATGGAACCACGGGAAAGTTGGAAGAGGGCCAAAAGCACGGGCTTTGGAGCTGGAGTATGGGAGGGCGAGAAGGGAGGACAAGTGAGGCCACACCTGCTCCAGGCTGAGGGCTCCCTGAGTCACAAAATCACCCCCACCCCACCCCCATTCCACTGTAACGGATTCCAGGATTCCAGGTGCTGAGGCAGGTGGCGGGGCTGGAGAGAACCTCACAGGAGCCTCGTGTGCCGGCAGCACTGTTGGGCAGGAGCAGCGAAGCTTTGCTTTGTGCCCATTCTCCAGCCTGCTGTCTGTTGTCGGGGAGGGGAAGGGACGGCTACACAGGGGACCATTACCAGGTAACAGTGAAGATGCGGCCAGGTGGGAACTGTCCCACACTGTTGAGGGGTTACTTTGGACAGTTACACCCTGTAGTGTCAGTTTATCTCTGACTGTGTATTAGAATCACCTGAGTAGCTTCCCCGCCCCCAAGAAAAACAACAGAAACACCTATGCCTGGGACCCCTCTTCTCCAAAGACCAGTTCAGTCAACCTTTGCAATAGAGCCCAGGATGTCAGCATTTTGCAAAGCTTTCCCAGACGATTCTAGAGTACATCCGGTGTTGAGAACCACTGCCCTATAGAGAAATTCTTTTACACATGTACCAGAAGACAAGCTAAAAACTGCCCAAAGCAGCACTATTTGAAATAGCACGAACCTGGAAGTAATCCACGTGGCCCTTTACAAGAGGATGGATGAATGAGTTGTGTCAACACATGGTGAAAAGTTATGAGCTGTATCTGTGCATCGATACGGAAGAACCTCACGGAACGTGAAGCCACAAAAGCAAGTCACAGAAAAGCATATATGAAATGTTATCTTTTATATAAAGTTCAAAAGTTTAAAAATGTAAGATGCATCAATCAGTGTTAGAGATATACATGTACATGTATTCATATATACATATGTTATATATATATGCATGTGACAAACTAAAAGAAATCAAGGAGAAAGATAAGTAAAATTCCAGAACATAGTTTTCTCTGGGGGTTGATGAGAGGATGACGATAGGGAGGAGAAAATGGGACTTCAGGGCAGCAGGAAGGTTCTAGTGATTAAGCTGGACGGTTTGTATGTGGGTGTGTTTATTATTGGTTTGTATACATTATGTATTTTGTATTTATAAGGCATTTTATTTTAAAACTAGGAAAACCCACACTAAAACCCTGGGTCTTGGGGAAAATGCCTGCTAGCCCAGAACAAAGCCCTGCACTCCTTTGACGTGAATGAACCTGCAGGAGAGCGTGATGGCTGGTCCTATGTCCTGCATTCTCCTGCCCGTGGCCCCCTCCCCTGACACCTGCCCCTAGCCCTCACAGCAGCTCTGCTTATCTGAGTTTATAGTACGGGCTTCTGAGGAAGATTTTACGGGGATGAAAAGGGTTTGCTTCCTTTAAGACTTGCAACGCCCTGGATTTAATGCATGTCCTGAGTGTCCTTCTGGCTCTGGCCTGCAGGGTGAAGGGCCCACACCCTGCTTTCCTTTGCTGTCACAGGGGATCCTCACTGCCCCCCACCCCCACCTTTTTTGAGATTATCCTTCCATCTCGGCCCCATGGATCCAGACAACATTTTTCCACGAAGAACTCAGACTGAATTGAGGCACTTGTTTGAGGGATATTCCTTGGGATCAGGGTCAGGGAAGAGCCCACTTGTGCCAGAGGAGACCCCGGGGTCACAGAGAAGCCAGTTCATCATCATCATCGGCCACATTATTATTACTGTTTTATTCCTTGCTCCTACTGGAAAGGGCTTGGGTCAGCCATCTGTCCTGCAGTAAGACATCTGGCCACAAGGGGCAGCAGGAGGCAAAAGCTTTGCCTGAAAATAACTGCAGGTCTCTCAATGCAGATCACTGAATCCTAGGAAGAGAAGCACCCGAGCCTCTGCCCATAGACTGCATTCCAAAGAGAGAAGCTACGAGCCCACAGCTGGTCAGGAGAGTGAGACAGAACTAGAATCTGAAGATCGACGTCTCCCATGCACACTAGGACTCTAGCCCTGAGCTGGGCCTGGACAGAGGGGCCCAGGGGTGACAGTCCATAATCTCCTTGTCCCCATTCTTCTGAGCATGTGGGCTCTGGGGCCCCCAGGGCTGCTCACAGAGCTCCCAGGCTAGCAGAGGAGTCAGGATTGACAGAGCTACGCAGGAGTCAATGCGAGAATGGGTTGACACAGGACGGGCTGCTCTATGGGTCCCTAAGAGGCATCAGCAGGAGAGAGAGTTGGGTGGACACTGTTCTCAGGGCAGGCTTCCTGGAGGCTGGCTCGGGCTGAGGCTCAGTGGGATGTCAACGCCGGGAGGGAGGGGGGCTTGAGTGAAGCGGGAGTCGAGGGCTGGGAGCAGTGGGAGATGAAGCTGGGGCCGGGGGTGAGGCTCAGACAGCCCAGAAGCCAGAGGAAGCCCTGAAAGCTGGCCTGGGGTTTAAGCTGGGAGAGGGAGCTGGGCCTCGCAGAGGTTCTGCCGGCCGGCTGGATTGCAGCGTGTGCTGGGCACTGGGAGGTGGGCGAGTCAGGGAAGGGGCTGCAGGAACCCCCAGGCTAGGGAACTCCCTAGCGCTCAGTAGAACCCCTGCAAGGAGAAGGCCCAGAAACATTTGTGGAATTGGACGATGCTCCCCTCCTCCCTCCTGGCACTGATATCCCGTGAGCCTCAGCCCGAGCCAGCCTCCAGAAAGCCTGCCCTGAGAACAGTGTCCACCCAACTCTCTCTCCTACTGATTCCTCTAGCTCTTAGGGACCCATAGGGCAGCCCGCCCTGTGTGTCAACCCATTCTCGCATTGACTCCTGTGTAGATCTGTCAGTCCTGACTCCTCCGCTAGGTTGGGAGTTCTGTGAGCAGCCCTGGGGACCCCAGGACCCACTCTTAAAGGGGAAGTATGTCCTCAGCTCCTCGCAGGGCAAGGAATCACAGATGAGCACAGGGGCTGGAGACTGGGGGACTTTGAGGACAGACAAGACAAGAACATACCCAGATGGCCCTTCCCAGAGACACTACCTGCCAGCGCATGGCAGAGGAGGAAATGCTGAACCTCTCGTCCACCCTGCGCTGCTCATCCCGTGGACACTCTCAGCCCTGGCCCTGCCTCTCTTACCAGGACCCCCTCACCTGAGTGTGGCCTCAGCAGCCCTGTCCCCCTCTAAAGCGTAGTTCCCTTTGTGACCCGGACAGGGCAAGACCAGATGTTCTGCAAGGGCCCAGTGTGACAGGCGAGGTGGACAGAACACGCTGACCTGGACTGAGGGAGAGAGACTTTATTCTGCACCCTTTCGTGCCACGGTTCCAGTTCAGAAAAGGAGACGAACGTCATCCTTGTCTCTTAGGGGTGGCCTCCACGGGACCCAAGCAGCTGGGGGGTGGGGTAGCGAACACCGAGGCCACCGGAAGTTTCCAAATCGTCCAGGGAGAAATCAGGACACTGGCGCGATTCTTTGCAAGTACTTGACTGCCTTCTTCACCTTCATGTTCTTGGGGTCTGCACAGATATTCTTGCCCCGGACAGTGACAAACCTGCACAGAGGGAGAGAGCCACCCAGGGTGTCACGGCGGGAAGGCCTTGCAGAGCCCTGAGACCAGCTTTGCCCCACACTGACCACGATTTGCTGAAGTCACATGGTGTCAGTGGGACGTCAGGGACATCAGGCTGTCCTCTGATTCTTGACCCTCCCAGAGAGCCAGGGCTGCAGGGCTGTCTGTCCCTACCTCAGACTGCCCAGCCTGCCTAGGGCCTGGGAAGGGCCTGGCGCTCAGAGCTGTCTCTCCTCCTGCAGCTCGGGTCCAGGCTGGGGGAAGTGACTACATCGGCTGCTACTGCCTGTGCGACAAGGAGCTGTCCCATCTCCCTTGGGGCCTCGATATCCCCACAAATCAGTGATGGCCTGCGGCCTTTGGGCACTGCAGGAACTGCCCTAAGGAGCAGAGTCAGGGGACGCGAAGGCCTTGTTCTCTCCCTCCTCTCCCCAGAGGCCATTCTGGGAGCTCCAAGGTCCTCCTACCACACTCAGCTTCCAGGAGCAGGGCGTGGAGGAGGGGCGGGGGAGACTTACACGATGGCTTCCTTGGGACAGTCCTCTGAGGTCTTGTACCACGTCACCAACTTTCTGATAGGAATGACTCCTTCAAAGTACTGTAGGCAGCACTCCCGGCCTACGTTGGTTGCCCGAGCTACAGAGAAAGAAACAGGAACAGGTGTGTCTGTGAGTGTCTGTGAGTGTCTGTGAGTGTGAGTGTCTGCACGGGGACATCTGGCGGGGTTTGTGGCTGTGGGAGGGTCTGCGGTCGATCTGTGTACACTTACGTGTCTGTGGATGTGAGTCCTCATGTATATATCTTTGTGTGTGTGTGTATCTATGTGTTACAGGGTTGGGTCTGTGTTTGTATGGGGGTTTTGTGTGTGCCTGGGTGTTGTTGGCTGGGGGGGGTCTATGAGGGCTGTCAGTGTGTTTCCATGTGGGAAGTGTGTGAGGCGCCTGCACATGTGTCTCTGTGTGTGTCCAGTGTGCACAGCTGTGTGTATGAGGTCTCTGTGTGGACTTGGGGAGGCCCCGTGTGTTTGTATATATGTACGTGCATGCGTCTGTGTGTGTTTGGGAGAGTCTGTGTACGTTCCCGTGAATGTGTGTCTTCATATGTCTATGCAAGTGTGTATCTGTGTGTGTTTGGGGGAGTCATGCACACTTATTTGCACATGTGTCTCTGCGTGTGCATCTGTGTGTGCGTCTGTATAGTCTGTGTGTGCACACTCAGTACCAGCCCTGGATCAGCGCATGTTCACTCTGGGCCAGCTTCTGACCTGAGCCTTTCCCAGCAGCAACTCATTCGGTCCTCACTGCACATCTGGAGACAGGAGCTATCACTACCCCATTTTACAGCTGATAAATCGGCAAACTGGTAACACGTGGCTTTAGATGATACCGCACCAGCAGGTTTCCTAAGTAGCGCCGACTGCCCTCTGACCCACCGGGTCTGTAACCTGGTCTGACTCACTCTCAGAGCTGAGTCGGGTTAAGGTGGCCCACAGAGAAGGCAAGCTCAGACTGCGGTTCTGTCTCCAGGCAGGGCAGTCACCGGCTTTGTGTCTAGTTTCAGCCTTCCTTTCCGTACTGAATATAAAAACCTCTTCGTTCACACCCTCTGGGAACCAGTTCTCCTGCTCTTATGCCCATTCCCTCATGGTACATAAGACCCATTCATAAAGCAGATGCTAACAAATACGTTCGAGAACTGTTCGCTTTCCACTGTCGAAGCACAACCAGTGTCGGTGCGGAAGAGCCACTGCAGTGTGAGATGCACAGGCACTTTGTCCCTCCCCGAGCCAGTCCCCAGGCACAGGGGTGCCCTCCCCCTTCCTCTCCCTCCCCCTCATCATCACCTTTATTATTATTTTCCTCTGAATATCTCCCTTGAAAGCCTTACTGCTACCAGCCTCCCACATCCTTGTAAGAATAAATATGGCGCAGAAAATACACAAATATGCGTGTGTTGCTGCTGTGGTCCCTCCTCTCCTCGGCTCTCACCTGCATGGGTGTCCTGCAGAGAACTCCCCAGGAGGAGGGTGACCAGGAGCAGCATCTTCAGTGGAGTCATGGTGCCTGGAGCCCAGGAGAGGGTCTCTGCGTGTGGGTCCCTCTGCTCAAGGGAGACAAATGTGGAGGTGACCTATTTAACCTCTTTGGGGATCTTGCCCCGCCTCCTATCCCCCCGCCCCCACTGCCCCCGTACACATAAACCCTTCCCTAGACCAGTGGAGTTCGAAGAATTTGAAATGATTCAGTAGAAGTCCAGGGTTGGAATGTTTGTGGCTTTCCAGAGAATGGGCACCCAACTGGGGACAGAGATGGGGTATGTATGTCCGGGGGCCACGACACGGACACACTTCTCTTTTTGCAGAGTTTTTGGTTCCTCTATTAAAACAGAAAAGGCTCTGTACTAAACTGGGTTTATCACTGCTCAGAGCCTGGGGAGCCTCCTTTGTGCCCCATGCCCTGGGCAGGGGGACAAGAGAGGCTGTTTCACCTGGGCCCGGAGGAGTTCAGGGTGCAGGAAGGCTCCCCTGAAGGGGGTGCAGAGGGCTGTACCGCCCACGGGCGTCTCTCTGCAGGGAGGGCCACAGCTCCATCTCATTCTGAGAAAGGCCTGAGGCCCAGAAAATTTTGGCTGTGGGTCCTTCCCCAAGTTCAAGTTCAGGGTCTTCCCCTGAACCACAGAAGGCCAGAGGTCAGACAGGTTTAAATCACCATTTCGTCCAAATTTGTACTTGTGTAGATTGGAAAGCCACATTCCCCCAAATGCAGCATTTCACTCTAGGTTGAAGAAAGGGATGAAAGGCGCCATGGCTGACGATGCCCCTGGTTCCCAGCAGAGCCAAGTCTGCATCAGACATGCAGTCAGGGTCCAGCCCGAGCCAGGACCTGAGCAGACTTTCCATGAACCTACCTATCACTGCATAGGGCCAGTCCCCTGGCCACCAGAGAAAATAGCCAGTTGTCTGAGCCAGAGCATTACATCCCTTAACTAGATGAGAGCCTTGTGCCCACTTCCAGGTGGGCGGCATCTCAGCGGGGGGCACTGGGCTTTGACTCTGACACACGGGACTTAGGCCTGGCTCCACCGCGTCCCCGAGTGACCTGGGCAGCTCGAAATGACACCGCCCTGCAATGTGGTGTCAGGTCCATCTGCCCTCTCGGTCAGCTCTGTGCTCATCATCAGGACGTTACTAAATCTGCATCCCCAGGGATGATGTTTGTTGAAACCCGACTGTCCCAGGAGCAGTGCTCAGACGGAAACCTCATCAGCCTCCACTGTGAACTTGTGTGAGGAAATCATGACACTGGACGAGATCATAGGAGGGAAAGGCCAGGTGCGCCTCTTCCTCCCTCAGGGCCACCCAGGGAGGCTGAGACTGATGCAGTTTCTGGGGGACTGGGAGTCCCCCTGTCCATGGCACAACCTCCCTCTGTCACAGTCTCGCTGTGTGACCTCGGGCAACTCACAGACCCTCTCTGGGCCTCAGTTTTATCACCCGGAGAGAGATGTTTGGACTGTCCCAGGGGACCCCACCAAGATGGTAGATCTGAGAAAGATGGGGTCCTCCCTAGAGGACCTCACTCGAGCGTTTCCCTGCTTCTCATCACCTGCCAGAGATCCCTAACCTCCCCGCTCCTCCCACCATAGCCTGGAAGGATTCTTTGCCCCCGGCTTGTCTGGCTGGGTCACCCCTCCTGTCCCCAGGGCAGACTTCCATTTGCAGCGGGGTAAAGAGGAGGGAGCGGGGTCTTCATGTTTGACTCCGGCTTCCTGCAGAAAGGGAGGAGCAACCTCCGCCTCCAGCAGAGGACCCCCCAGCAGCCCCCAACCCACCGAGTCAGAGGAGGCCGGGCTGGGCGAGGGAACTGGGGGAAGGGGTGCTGGTGCCCCGGGGACCCTGGCCGGGGAGAGGGGAGCTCTGGCCTGGAGACAGAGCCTTGGACCTGGAGGATACACAGGAGCTGGAGGTGCATGGGGAGGCCAGGGTCCTAGGAGGAGGCAGAGGGCGAGTGTCTCTGCTGGTGTGGCTTCTCCCGGGTCGGGTGTCTCCTGACCCCCTCTGGCCTCCGTGGCCTCTGCCCAGTGGCTTCCGCCCACTGTCTGCAGCTTCTCCACCTGCCATAGCCCACCCCCTCCGCCACCCCCCCTCCCGCCCCGACCCCACGAATGCCCAGCCCCGCCCCCTTCTGGATGACAGGGGATTGGTAGTAGCAGTTTGTTAACGGTGAGTGAGGCCCCAGCCCCGGCTGCTGGGGAAACTCCCCGAGCGGGTTTTCAGTCACCCCTGTTCTGCTGCAGACTCAAAACTTTTCTCTGGAAGGACTCAAATTCCCCTGTCCCTTCTGGGGAACAGGTGACAACAGCAGAAGCAGGGGATCTGTACTAGCTCCGGGGGGTGCAGGCTGCCTGGGAGTGGGGGAGGGAGGACACAGAAGCAAGTGTGCCAGTGAGTACCTGCTGTGTGCCCGGCTGCGCCAGGGACTAGGGAGCGGGCAGAGGCCAGATGTGGTCCCTGTCCTTGGGGGAGTTCGGAGTCACGGGGGCTGGAGGAACAAGGCTGGCCCCACACAGGGATGAGCAAGTGAGATAAAGGGCCATGGGACCCAAAGTGGGGAGAGGTTACTTCCGGCCAACTTGGAGGGCTGCATGGAGGCGGAGGCCAGTGCGCTGGGCCTTGTGGGTGAGAGAACCAGAGGCAGCCATTCCACCTGAGGGAAGCACTTAGCGAGGGCGCGGAGAAGGGAATGTGTAGAAATAAACGAGGGAACTCTGGTGAGCAGAGTGGCCGGATGTGACACCCAGAGAGAAAGCTCCGTGAGGACAGGGGCATGCCCGCTTTGCCGGCCACCACGTGTGTCCCCAGCGCCAAGCGCAGTGCCGGGCACATAGTGGGCTTTCTGTGACTGAGTGAATCAGGCCTGAAGGACAAGGAGGCGAGCCTGAGCCAGTGCCTGGGGACACTGTGGAGGGCCTAGCACAACTCTCGGCCTTAGTTGGGAGGCCACAGAGACCCGGGACATTTCTGAGGTGGTTTCCTCACCAAGGATTAACTGACTTATTCCTCTTTGGTTCGTCCAGCTGTGAAACAGATTCCAAGGGACCTTCCAAATGGAATGCCCAGGAGTCTGGGCCTGTGATAAGGGCCTCGAGAGACCTTTATGGTGCTATGAGGACCCTAAGACGCGGAGGTCCGTCGGGGGAATCAGGAATGCTCTCTGGAGGAGGCAGCGCTGAGGCGGAGCTCTAAGGAGGAGTAGCGGGGGACAGGGCACTCCTGCTGGGGGAAGGACAAAGGCACAGACCGAGAAGCAGGCCAGACATGGGCCTGTGAGAATGGAGTCGAAGAGGAATTGGATCTGAGTGAGAGGAAGCAGCAGCGATGGTGGCTCCCCGTCTCAACACCTCCGACTCACAGAGGCCAGACACGCTGCCCGTGCACCTGCCACGCCTCCTGCCCCAGCCCCGGGACTGCTGCCTGAGTGGTCCCCTGAGGTAAAACCAGCTGGAGGGATTCAACATCCCCACCGCCCACCCGCTTCAGACTGAAGGGCTGAACCAGTGAGATTCTGGGTCCTTCGCCCTGAAAGGGAGGGAGGGCGGATCCTGCCCCACCTCTGTCTCTACTATGGCTGGGTGGGACCAGAGATGTTGCTGTCACAAGGGCAAGAGCTGAGCCCCAGGCTGTGGAGCAGGGGACAGGTTGCTGGGATGGAAGCTCACCATCATCCTCAAATTGCACATGGCAGTTGTCACGGGTGGGGGTGGGGGAGCAAAAGTCATCACTCCAGTCACGCCAGTGTCAGCTGAGGCTCCAGGAGGGGCAACGACTTGCTCAGGGAAGGATCTAGTCTTTTATCCACCCAGCCCCATCCTCTGACAGCCGAAGCGGAGCCGAGCGGTGAAGGTCTCAAATGTTATTTTTATCCACCGATCTCAAAATACATCTCTCTCTCCTGTCCCAAGGGCCTGACATGCTCACTGATGAGTCAGTCGTTCCTGACAGGTTGTCGGTCCACTTGACTTTTCAGGTCAGAACTGCAAGAATCATCCCTCACCTTCCATGCCCAATCAGCAAGACCTGTTGTGTCGGCCTCCTAGACGTGTCTTGAATCCATCTCCTCACCATCCGCATGGCCACCCCCTTCGTATCTCCGCTAGACCCCGGCCCCACACTCACCTCCCTGCTTCCAGCCCCTCTAGTCCGTCCTCTTCCTTAGAGCCCAGTGATCTTCCCCAAACACAAATCTGAACAAGGCTCCCCCTCCTCAAAACCCTTCGATGCCTCCCTGTCGCTCTCAGGATAAAGTCTAGACTTCCGCTGACTCCTCCAGCCTCAGCTTTTGCCCCCAGCCCCACCAATCTCCACATCGCTTTGTTCCAGCCACTTTCACCTTCCTTCAGTTCCTCGAAAATGTCAGGCTCTCACTACATCCACGCCTTGCACAGGCTGTTCCTCGCGTCTAGAACACTCTCTCCCGTTCCCTCGCCCCCCACTTCCTTTCACTCCTGCTTCCCTTTAGATCATAACTTAAATTCTCACTTCCTCCCTTTCATCCCCACTTCCTTCTGTGTCTTTATAGGTCACTAACTTTCTCATCAGGCTCGCTTCATATTACATTGTGATTGCTGGTTTATTGCTGTGAACTCTTTTGCGTTACAACTTGTACCTCCAGGACATAGCACCTGGTGGGTATTCAAAAATATGTTTATTAAATGGATGAATGAATGGATGGGTAAATGGATGCATGAAAGAATGGATGGAAGGATGGGTAAATGGTGGATGGATGGATGCATGGACGGATGCATGGATGCATGCATGGATGCATGGATGGATGCATGGATGGATGCATGCATGCATGGATGTGCATGCATGGATGCATGGATGCATGGACGATGCATGGATGGATGCATGCATGGGCTGATGGATGCATGGATGGATGGATGCATGGTGCGCTGGATGGATGCATGGATGGATGGATGCATGGATTGAATACATGGATGGGTGGTAAGATGGATGCATGGATGCATGAGCAGATGCATAGATGGAATTGACAGATGCATGGATGAATACATGGCCATGGATAGATGCATGGACGGATGCATGATGGATGCATATGAATGGATGCATGACAGATGCATGGATGCATGGATACATAGATGGATGCATGGATGCATGGATGGTACATGGATGCATGGATGCATGGATGGATGCATGGGTGGATGCATGGATGGATGGATGGATGGATGCATGGATGCATGGACACTTATACATCTCTGAACTACAACATGGACCCACTTTGTAGGGTCCAGAGGCTCCTTCACTCCACAACAAATCATTTTTAATCCAGTGTGTCCACCAGTTCATGCGATACACCTAAGTTCCCCTGTCATGATGAGGTAGAGGAACCCAACCAAGGAACTCTTTGACTGCTTTTCCATCTAGTTTACAACTTCTTTGCGGGCTGTGGCCATTTCTGCCTTCTGCCAAACTTAAATTACTTCAACTTCCTTCTCCATCCCCAGAGAGTCTCCTTCCCTCAATTAGACTTCCACCTCCTGGCTCCTCATGCCCTCCCATCCCGTGGTCCCCTTCCTCTCTGTTGATGACATGATCCAGTCTCTCTGCTCCCATAAAACCTCTTTGACCCCCGACACCCCGCCTTCTAACACCCAACACGCTACCTTCCCATTTCTCCTTTCGTTCGTGACCATAATGTTCCGATGTGTGGTTTACACCTCCCACTTCTATTTCCTCCCTGCTCACTTGTGATTTAACTCTTAATAATAAGCTTTCTGGCCTTGACACTCTAGGGACACCACTCTCTCTGGGCCTCTCAAACCCCCAAGGCCACTCCTTGAACTCTCTACCCCATCACAAAGGGCACTGTGGGGCAGTGTCGATTAGCAAATGCTCTGGAAGCATTATCTACTACAGCCCTGGTCTAAGTCCCTCTTCTACCTGTTCCTGGTTGTGTGACCAAGGACAAGTCTAAGAGCCTCACTGTCTTCATCTGTAGAATGGGCATGTTGGCAGACTCCTCTCGCGGCATTGCTGGGAGGATTTGCTAAGATGATGTCTGTAGATTTTCCAGTCTCCAGCTGGTTCAGTAACTCCCCTGCCATCACGGGACCAGTCTCCTCCTTGGCATTCCTCTCCCTGGGATTCGGGACGTGGTTCTTCCCTGAGTGAGCGGCTCAGTAACATCCCTGAGCTCTCCCCGCGGGCTGGGAGGGATTCTCGGCAGTTCCATCTATGAATCTACATTGTCCTCACAACAGCCCTAACAGGTAAGAGCTATTATCCACATTTTACAGATGAAGAAACTGAGGACAAACCGCAGTGGTTCAGAAACAGGTCCAAGGACACACGTGGCTAACAAATGGCAGAAGCATGCCTGGGGCTCTGACCTAGGGTTTGTTTATGATGCCTCGAGCAACCACTCAGGCCTTTGACCTTGAGATGGACACTTCCCGAATCTCTCTCCCCAGCTCCAACAGTGACTGATCGAACACACCCACCTGGCCCCCGCCCCTCCTCTGGCATCCTCTTTCCTGCACTGTCACATGCCTTCCTTCTCTCTACCTTGCTGTCTAGTCAGCTGTGTACAGATTCGTTACCCACACCAGACTCTGGGCTCCTGAGGAACAGAAATCTGTTCCCTCGTCATTCGCTTGGCCTCAAGAATAAGAAAAGCAAGACAGAGTTCCCTCTCGGTCAACTTCCCTTTTTTTCTGTTCAGATCAGCATCATTCCCCACCTCCTTGTCTGCCCTACTGGTCTGGAATTTTGCCCTTGACTCATCCCTCGCCTCCAGCCCCCACAGGCCATCAGGACCAGAGTCTGCTCAGTGATGTCTTCAGGTGACACTCAGTTTCTTCACTTCCTCCTTCAGAAGCACTGGCTCAACCCCAATCCTTCACAGACAGACAGTGTCAACCATGTCCAGGCCTATTTCCTCCTCTCTGGTCCCTCCTGGCCCCGTCCGGCCTGCCCGCTCGTGTCTAAAGGGGTTTTCTCAAGGGTCGCTCTCACGACACACAGCCCTTCTTGAGAACCATCGGTGGAGCCCTGTTTCTGCCCCCACACTTGAACTTCTTCAGGCCCTACCGCCCATCTGGTCCATTCGTCCCTATCCAGCCTCATCGTTCCCCAAAGTTCAGCTTCCGTGAGGATCAGGGTTCACTATGTGACTTGGTTTGTCCTCTTCTTTTCTGGATCACCTGCCCCTCGAACCCAATTCTATCCATGTCTCCTCTATGACAGGTCATAAAAAATTAAGCAAGGGGGTCACTGCGGGTCTGCGGGCCCAGGGGCAGACGCTCTGTCAGGTAACCAGCTGTGAATCCAGCTCTGCCATCAACGAGGGGTGAGACTTCAAGCAAGTCACTACTCTCTGAGCCTCAGTTTCCATATCTGGAAAATGAAAATAATAGTCGTAACTATATTAAAAGGCTTTGGTTCACGTCAACTGCCTTAGTGCATATATTTGGCAAGTAGTACGTGTTCCTGACTTTAAATGTCATCTATATGCCAGTGGCTCCCAAATCTCTCTCGCCAATGCCAGACTTGTATATCAGCTGCCTACTCAACATGTTAAACAGGTGTCTCACACCCACCAAATCCAAAGTTGAATTCCTGATTCCCGTCCACCCCTACACCAGCTCCTCCCCCCGTTCTTTGTCAGCCCCTTCCTTCCGGTTACTGGAGCCAGAAACCAGGGCGCCATCCTCGACGCCTCTTTCTCTCACCCCCACGTGCCATCTGTCAGGCAATCTCCTGGCTCTGCCTTCAGAATTCACCCAGAGCCCATCATCTCTCTCCCGGATTTCTATGCTGACTCCCGGTGGTCTCTCTACCTCCATCCTTGTCCCCTGCAATCTCTTCTCAGCATAGTGGCCACGGAGGATGGGGGTCTCCTCTGTTCAGAACGTCCCCATCGCTCTCCATCATGCTCAGAGGGAAACCAAAGACCCTACAGCGGCCACGAGGCCCTGCGTGCCTTGTGCCACTCTGCCTCCCTTGCTTCTGCTGCCCCGGCCACACTGGCCTCCTCGCTGTGCCTCAACCATGCCAGACATCCTGCGGATGTCTGCACAGACCGTCTTTTCAGCCTAGAATCTTCTTCCCTTAGATGTCTGCATGACTCACTCCTTTATCTTCTTCAATTTTTTGCTTAAACGTCACCTTCCAATGAAACCTGCCCTGTTTAACACCAGCCCACCCCCACCCCTTCCTCTGCTCTAGCGTTTCTTTTTCTTTTTTGCTGTGATACTTACCACTCTCTGGCACGCTTATTTGTTATGTCTTGTGTTCATTGCCTGTCTCCTGCCTGCACTCCCACCCCTGTTCCCACAGGAACGTAAGTCCACGAGACAGAGGCCTTTGTCTCTTTTGTTCAAGGAAATATATCCTTGGCACGTAGTAGGTCCTCGGCGAAGGGGTGAATCAGCGGCTGGTATTGTTCTGGAAGCTGAGGCCATAAGCTCTTCTCACTGAGTCTCGCTCTCACCCACGGACTTGTCTCCATCTCTCTCATGCCTGGGCGTCAAAATTTCATCGGGGTTCCCACTCCGCCTCCGTCAATCGGTTCTTTTAATTCACTGATAGAGTCCAGCTCCCTCTTTTCCAGGGAGCATTTGTTCCAAAATATTGCACAAGCAAGTCTTAGGACTCCCAATGGCACTGGGACAACTCAGGACTGCACTGCCAAGCAACCGATTTGAGGTTCACCCCTCAGAGTTCAATGACAGACCCTTCCTTTAGAAGTCAGAAGTCCACTGCAGCCTGCCTGAGGGGACCCTTCCCGCCAAAGTGGACCTTCTGTTCTCCCAGGGAGGTTTGTTCAGCACCAGGGTCAGCGCTAAGAGCCCAGGCCCAGAAAGAACGACACCTTTTCTAAGGAGGCTGTGGATCTGGTCCCTTAGAAAGTCTTGAAGACATCCCTGAATTTCTGTCCAACCTCAGCCACTGCAAAGAAAGAAAGAAAAAAAAAATACAGCAGGGAAAAGACCAGTAGCACATGGCGATTTGACAAGTGGCACAGTGTCGTGGCTTCTCCTGGGGAGGAGGGGGTGCAGAGGGCGCAGAGGGATGTGACTGCTTCTGAGCAGGGTCCAGATCTGGGAGCATGAGCCCCTAGAAGAGTCTGAGGCCCCGTTCCCTTTCCAGAGACAAGCCGACGCTTCAGCAGCCTCCGGGCCCAGGGCCAGACAGGCTGTGGATTGTCCGTCCGCACTCGGGGGCTTTCCCCTCGGCCCCCTTTGTCTAGCCATAGGGTCCTCCGTCCCTCCTTTCCACCTGGCCTGGGCTCCTTTCAGCTCTCCCGACTCCTTGCCTTTATTTTTTTTCCCACAAAGCCAAAACTATCTAATCTAGCTCCAAAAATAATTTGGTGTTTTATTGGGATCGTATTGAACGTATAGGTTTGCTGAGGGAGCTGTCGCTCCTTCCCCTCCATTTCCCGTCTACTCCTTGAAGTCTTTCTCACCCCTCGCCAGTGCCTCCTCGTGCCTGCCCTCCCCATGGGCTGAAGGCTAGGCGGCAGGATGACGGGCTCTCTCCATCGTCTTAGCTTGAGTTCATTAAGAATGTGCTCCCAGGGGAGATGGCAATGGAGTGGGAGCATGAGGGCAGGGAAGGGACAGAAGCCCAGGAAAAATGTGACCTCAGGCAAAGACCCGGGAGGGTAGCTTCCACCTGACCACAAGGGGGCTCCAGAGGGCGAGTTAGAAGTGAATGCAGCTGAAGGGAATGGGGCTCTGGGTGGGACAGAAACATTGTCAACCACAGTCATGGAGCTGCCATCAGGTTAAGAGGTAGATATGACTACCCACTGAGGCCCCATGGGCCTCTCCTAACCCATCCCCTTGTGGACTAAAGGAAATTGAACTGGGATCCATGAGTCTCGTGCATTTACTCAGCGTTTACTAATGAATGTGTGTAAGTCCTTAAACAATATGTAGCGGTGTTTATGCATTTTTAAAGCTTTATGGTAATACTATCATATTGGGTCTGTACTTCTACACCTTGCAGTGTTGAACTCGAGAGTGTTGTGTGTTGACAGGTGCCAATGTATTTCTTTCTCTTCACTGTGGTAAGCTATTCCATACAAGAACTATTTGTTATAGAGTTATAATAATATAATTACATAATGTGTATATATAACTATGTTACAATTACGGCCCCCCCAAAAAGAAAGGTGTCTGGAGTTGGACCGTCTGCAGGCTTAGTCACTTATTACCTATGGGACTTTGGATAAATTCTGTAATCTCTCTGTGCTTCAGCACGTCCATCTGGAAAATAGGGCTCATATTAGTAGGACCTATCTTAGAGCTAGGACTGGGATTAAATGAGAAAATTAATTCAAAGGTGCACAGTAGTGTGTGACGGGGACAGTGAACTTCACGAGGAGAGGGACCGCTGTCCCAGGGCTGCTAGATTGCCCCTCCACTTGCTCACTCTTTTGAGGGGCTTGGGGAACAATCAGAGCCTTCACCCAGTTCGGGCTTCCTGGGGGTCCTGGCTGGGCCCAGGGAGCAATTTCTTGACCTGGATGTGACAGCAGAGGGTCGGAGGGGGTTCGGGAGTGAGTTCCACACATCTTTACAGAGACTTTCAGTCTCTGGCATCCACCAGGAAATGCCTTGAAAGGAAGCCCCCCCATATGGACGGTGGGCTTTCCATAGTGGTGTAGGACAGGCACATGGTCAGATTATCCCAATGGGCACAGACGGCTGTGAGCCCTGGCCCTTCCCTTCTTTCATTCTTTCCAGGACTTCTGGTGGTCACAGGGGCACGAAGGAGAAAAGACATATACATGCCTGCTTCACAGATCTTCCAGAAGCACAGTGAAAGAAGCAGGTACAGCCAGGTCGCCTGAGGTTTGTGATGGGCACAGGTGGGGTGAGTCCCCATAGCATGGAACCTTCATTAAGCTAAGAAGTCATGGAAGACCTCCTGGAGGAAGAGACATCTAAGCTGAGACCAATTGACGAGTAGGAGTTGGCCAGGGGAACAGTTATTCCAGCAGGGGAAGAGCTAGTAAGATGGCTCAGAGGTGTGAGAGAGAAGATCAACTTGAGGATATAAGAAAATATAGAGCCAAAGTTGTTTTGGAGGTCGGGAGTGAGAATGGGGGAACCAGCTTCAGGAGAAACGAGGCTGGAGCCAGCGGACCAATTGAAATCCTCCAGGAAAACAAAGATACAGAAAGTGCACTTGTCGGCAGCTAGAACTATGCTAAAATGCCCAGTTGCTGTGAGGACAGGCCCAGGTAACCCCGTCTGGGCTTCTGGGCTTAGAAGATACACGAAAAACTGGTTGATTTCGATCGTCTAGTGAATAGCTAGTTCTCAGTAATTAATATTCTTCCTTCTATTTAGTTCCTCATCTGCCGAAGTGATCAGCAGCATATCTGGACCATTAAAACTCCCAAGTGCCAATGTACTTCAGAGAAACTACAAAACCCTTCTTCTTTTCAACTCCAGTGGGAATTCCAAAATAAATCCATAGACATCTAGCCAAGCTAAGTTTGACCTTTGTCCTGTCTGCAAGGAGAGTGAATGAAGAGGGCCGAGCTATGTAATGGAAAGCTTATTTATCCCAGTTAAGGAATGTTTTCAAGCCTTTTAATAGCATCGTGCTGGTCACCGACAAGTCACTTCTATTGAGTCCAAAGAACAAGGTACTTTTTCTTCTTAGTTGCTCTATCAGGCAGGATAAGCAAGATTATGCTACAATAACAACTAATCTCAAACTCTCAGGGGCTTAAAACCACAAAGGTTCATTGCTTCCGCATAGATTAGCTGGGGCTCTTTTCATGGTTAGAGCCCTGAGTCATCCTCACTCTGGGACCCAAGATAATGATTCCCTCATTTTCTGCTATGTGGCCAGGGGCTGGGCCAGAGGAATTAAACGTTTTCTTACCAGCAATTAAATGTTTGAATCTTGTGACACTCGTCACCTCCACTCTCAGCTCACCAGCCAGGACTGGTCATTTGGCCCCCACAAACCCCAAGGGGACAGAAGAGCAGCTCTTACATGTGCCTGGGGGAAGCAAGCTGGAAATATTTGGGGAGACTGACTAGTGCAGTCTCCAAGGGCTTGAAAACAAAGAAACTTTCGTTTCTGTCCAAGTCTAAGATTCAAACAGCTTGCTAGTCTGGCTTTAATTAGTTGGGTTTCATGAGTTTTGACCTTGCCAAATTCAAAAGCAATTTAGAGGAGAAAAGTTATATTGACTTGAATGGCATCTTTTAGCTGATGGGAAAAAACATAAGAACTATTCTTATCTGCATAATGACACCATGACATTTCTTCACTCTACTTTGCTGAAAACTAAGAAGACCGTGGTGTTTTTATTTTTTATTTTCATAGAGATTTTATAATTCTATAGTCTTGTTTGAGAATCCAATAACAAAAACCAATGGAAATAGGACGTTTCAAATGCCTGGAAACACCTACTTCATAGTCGCAGGTTCTATTGACCCAGAGCCCCCTAGGAGCATGTCATTTTTCTAAGTGTTTAGCAAGGATTATCTCATGGCACCTCACCCACGAGGTGCGTTGTTATTGTCCCCACTCTACAGAACTGCAAACTGAGGTCCAGAGAGGTTAAGCAACTTGCCCAAAGTCACACAACCAGAGATCCCATGTTATATTCCACTCTTGTATTGCTAAAAAGCAAGATGCCTGCTACAAATGATTCTATTCTGTCCTCGGGGAGCAATGGATCCCGTGAAGGTAAGAGAGGGGCCTCTTTTCCAAAACATGCACTGCTCTAGACTTCTCCTGGGTTCAGAGGCACTCCACCCCACCCCAAGTTCAGTGAGGTTAAGGCCATCCGCATGGGGCCCGCAGCTTGGGAAAGCCAACCTGGCACTAGATGTTTTTTAAATTTCTAGCAGCTGAAACATTATTCGGGAAAACATGTGACTGAGCAGAAGCGAATGGGTTCTCCTGCATTCTTGTACACACAGGAGCAACAGGGCATGTGTATACATGTACACACACACACACACACACACACACACACACACACACACTGTGGCTCTCAGGGGCCTATTATTCAGCCTTACGCTGGAAATTCCCAGCCATTCATTTCTGTGTTTTTCTGCCTGGCCTCACCCTTTTGGGGAATGTGCAGAGGACACAGGGCAGGGAAGGGGGACTAAAGGCACAGGGCAGAGAGTGAGAAGGTAGTAGGTAGGTAACTACTGCCCAAGCTTTGGGTGAGAGTGGGGTGACCGGGTGCAGGGGGGGCCTCTAAAACTTTGGCTAGGTGCCAAATCCCCTAATTTGGAGGGCAGTGCAGGGCAGAGTGAGGCCAGAGGGTAGGAAGGAGGTGGAGAAGGAGACAATGGCTTGAAGGTACAGATTCTCAGCTCTTCTACCCCTAAAGTCTAAAATCATTAGGTCTGAAGTGGGTCTCAGGGGTCTGTAGTTTTAAGAATGTGTGGCTCACACTTTCAGAAACAGTGATTAAAGTTCAAGTGCTGGAAAAAGACTTTGGGTCATATCCCAGTTCTGCAACTCACAGGCTGTGTGACTTTGGGCAAGTCAGGAATCCTTTGATCATCGGTAAGATGAGGATCCTCATACATAAAGAATTTAACACATTGCCTGGCATGTGGTAAACATTAAATAAATAATAGCTATTTATTATTATTATTATTATTACTATTATTATTATTGTTATTATTTCCAGAGCCCTGACAGTCCTATCAGAGATTTCAGAGGACTCCAAGTCTCCATCAAACTCTGCATTAATTGTGAAATCACTTCAGCCAAAGTTTAGCTCTGCAGCTGAAGAAGAAAATAAAACACAAACACTGCAGGATCCCTGGGGACCTGCTCCAGACAGAGCCAGGATGCAGGTTTCCCGTCCTCTCCGTGTCTTCCTGAGCAGGAAGGGTTATGACCTTAAGAACACGATTAAAAGACAGATAAATAAATATATAAATATAAATATAAATATAAATATAAATATAAAGTATATATTTATATTTATATAAATAAATACATATATATATATTTTGGTATGTGAGGCAACCCTTGGTTGACCTCATGGATTGCAAGGATCTTGTCAGTTTACAATCCCTTATTTTTTAAGCCTACAGCACCTGATCTTCCTAGGTGGTCTCCCATCCAAGTACTAACCAGGCCCGATCCTGCTTAGCTTCCGAGAGCAGATGGGATTGGGCTTGTTCAGGGTGGCATGGCCGTAGACTGAGATAAATATTTTCATTTCAAAGCCTCTGTTGGTGTTTCATGTTGCTGGAAAGATAGGGTTTGGCAGGTAGTGAAATGAGGGACGCTAGCAGAGTATAAGGGAAATCATGAGCCCATCATGGTCTGTTTTTCCTTGTCCTGCTTCTGATGGAGACTCGGGCTCAGAGAAAAACATCCTTACCATATGGAATCAAGAGAATGGTGATGATAAATGGCAGTGAGATGGCCACAGTGTCCAGGAGCACCGAGGGGTAGAGGTCTCATCCTGGCCTACCCCATTTCAGGCAGCAGCTGCTGCTCAGGCCCTGCCCATCATCATCCTGTCATCCTGGGGCTGATGCCACCCCAGTTGGGTCACTTGAGACAACGTAGAAAAGTGAGTTTATGTTTCCTTATTTTTACATGATGCCTCTGTCTTTTTACAGCACCGTGTAAACATAGGACCTAAGATGCCATTGATTGCAAGACATTCTGATATTTAATGAACTAATAAAGAGACAGAGACCTGTCAATTAAACTATAATAAGCCATTGATCATAAGACTAATCCTGATTCCAAAGATGTCACGATGCTGAAAAAAGATGTACATCTTACAATCCATGAAATACTATATAACAGTAGGAGGGACTTGGCCTGTGGCACCTCGTGCAGGTCCCAACCTACACGACTGTACATAGCAGCTCTTAGGACGCCACCCCAGGACACTGGAGGGCTGAGGGGCCACCAGGAGGTTCGTCCTTGGGTAATAGCTATGACTACCCAAATCCCTTGAGAAGTAGTCCCTCTTCGATCTTTATCTGGACCAGGAATGAGTCAAGGTAGCGAAGGGGAAGATGTGGCTTGGTTTGCTCCCATGGGTCACCAGGTCACTAATGGAGATACCAAGGCCTCCCACGGCTGCGAGGAGCAGAGCCAGGCCAGAGGCTTGACCCTCTTCACCTTCATCCCCAGGGCCCCTTTTCCTGCTAACTGCACAATTTCCTGCCACTCTGAGCCACAGGAGCTGGAGACTGGAGTCTCCAGGGCTGACCCAGGGAGTCCCGTCCCCTCCCTCGTCCCATCCCTCCTAACACTTTCAGCCCGCCCTAGAAAAAGCACCTTTATTTGATTCACAAGACTTTTCAATTTTATTAGTAAAATACAAAATGGCACAGACATTGGTGATAGGGATGGAAAAGCAAAAGGATCAATCAACTCCTTCTAAAGTCCTTCCCAAACTGTCCTTGTCCGTGTCCTGTTTGGGGGAACTAACAAAGTTTGTGGAAAGGGGACCAGCTTCCCCAGCTGCTTCCTTACAAAGGAAGGGACCTCCATCATGGGCACCCCATTCCTTGAAGGCTCTCTGCAGGGAAGAGCCTCCTAAAGTGCATTCAGACTTGCTGTCTCCTTCTCTGAGCTGTCAGTGTGTCCCCTGCTCAAGCCGGGCGAACAGCAGGGATCATGCCCAGTGGGGGACGCAGAGGACCCAGTCTTCCCCCTGGGGACCAGGGCTGTGTTTGCTTCCTCTGAGTAGCCCTCTGTGAAGGAATATGTCACCTGTACCTGAAGGAAACCCAGCCCATGGGCAGCTTTTCAGACGTGAGGGCAAGGGTCACCTTGGGGGCCATCAGAGGGAGGTGGGGAGCTACCACCAGGAGCCCTGAGCGGTGAGGCCTGCAGGTCTAGCTCTGACCATCGGGCACTGGTCAGCCTGGTCAGCCTGCGGCCCGCCCAGGCCTGCCTGAGTCCTCAGGAGCCAAAGGGAACCCCCGACTCCATGCCCACAGCTTTCCTTCTGCCGTGAGACCTTCCTCGCAGGACAGAGTACCTTTCAGAAATACACCTGGGGACTTCAGGTTTCCGTGGTGGAGTCTGATCTCACCTGGCCCTGCCTGCGGTGGGGGCAAAGGTGAAGGGAGGAGATCTTGTAGCGAAGAGAAGCGGACAAGGTACCCGGGCCACAGGAAAGAAAGAGCAAATGCTGGACTTAAGTCCCTGGCGCAGAGGGTGACGGCTTCCTGCAGCCTCTCCTTGGCTCCTTTTGTGTGTCTTGGCCTTCCGGGGAGCCGACAAGCTTCCCCTCCTCCTTCGGCCTGTCACATGCCACCCAGGCTGTCTCAGTGGCCCTGTAAGCCAGGTGGACACAAAGAAGGGCTGTCCTCAAAGTTGGGGAGAGGCCTTCAACATTAGCCTCTGCCCCGGAGGTACCCCAGCCTGGCCGCCACTACGGGGGCCCACAGTGCTAACTCCCTCCAACAGGGCAGAGCTGCACTGTCAGATCGCGCCCCCCGCCCCGGCAGGCCCCCCAGGTTGCAGAGCCCACCGATGTGCCATGGTCATCAGTTATCAGAGACTGGCTCAGGGGTCTCTGGACCAACTGGTGATGCCCGTCAGGAGTACAGGTTATTGCCACATATTGGGCGATCCTCTTTCCTTTCACCGATGGGAAACCAGAGGTATGAATGCCTTGTCGAGTCGGTGGTGGGCCCGGGACTAGAACCCCAGCCTTCGCGTTCAGAGTCTATGTTCTTGCTCTGCACAGCACGGACAGAGGGGGGCGGGGGGCTAGTCAAAGCCACTGGGTAACGTCATCTCCCCTTCCCATGACCCCTAACTGAGGGCAGAGTCTTCACCAGGAAGCAGTGCCAGGAAACACCACACTAGCCTCATGCAAGAAAGGACAGGTCCCCGGCTGGGGCGTGGGCTCTATACAGGGGACAGGGGAGATAGCACCGCAGGGAGCCGGGGTGACTGGTGACTGCAGGGGGCCAAGAGACACGATGAGGTCAGAGGGCGTGGGGCAAAGGGCCTGGCCTGAGGCTCCTTTGTCAGGTGGGATGATGGAGGAACGCACGCACGCACGCGTGGGCCAGAGGGGCTGGGCATTCAATAAATAATTGTTTGTTGGGGCGGGGACGGTATCAAAGGGAACCTCTAACCAGCCAGCAGCAGCAGAGAGTTAGTTCTGACTCGGAGACATCGGAGTGAATTGTGGAGGTCACACACCCTGTCTCCAGTAGGTCGAGGGTGATCGTGGGGTATGCCTAGGAGCTGGGGTCAGTCTTACCTGGAGGGTTCTGCCTCCCTGCTTTGACCATCCCCTGCTCAGGCCAGGCCCTTGAGGGATGGTGGGAGTGAGGATTGGGGGACCCCTGGCGGCTGTTGAGTGGAACATTTGGAAACAGGCGGGTGGGGAGCTCACACTGGCACCAGGACATACGAGTTACTGCCACAGCTCCGGGGGACGTAGCGAAGCCCCTCCACCATGTCCCCTGCCATCTTGCGGGGACAGCCCTGCAGGCTCTGGTAGGCAAACATGGCCATCCCCAAGCAGAAGAGGAGGCCGAGGAAGGCCAGCAGCCCCACTGCCTGCCTCCGGGTGGCCGCCGGGGAGTCAGGGACGGGGGTGGAGATGACACCCAGACTCTGGGAGTCCATGGTGGTATGGATTGTCTCCCTGGAGAATGGGCTGCCTGTGGCCACTGACTCCCTGCTGGGGGCCCCTTCAGAGGAGAAAGGGACCACAGAGACATGGGGCTTGCTGCTGGGCTCCCTGAGAGCATGCGTGTGGGCTGAAATGGGACCCATCTCCCTGGGCCCTATAGAGTTCTCTGGCATGGGATTCTGTCCCTTGGTCCACGCAGGCCCAATATTGTCTTCTGGGGCTGTGTGGGAAATGGTGGGGGCCTGGGTGGAGGGGGTCTGGGTGGGGGAGGGCCTGGGGTGGAGGGGCCTGGGGTGGAGGGGGCCCTGGGGTGGAGGGGCCCAAGTGAGGGGCCCGGGGTGGGGAGGGTCTGGGTGGGAGGGGCCTGGGTGGAGGGGGCCTGGGTGGAGGGGTCCTCAGAGGCCTTCCCCTCAGCCTGGAGGTCCGATCCAGGTTGGTAGGCAGCAGAACTCTGCCAAGACGTGGCGCTGGTGACGGCAGCTGAGTCGTGAAGCTCGGTTCTCTCTGGTCCAGCTGGAGGCCCTCCATCTGGAGCCTTCGAAACGGTGGGGGACCTGGGCCCCCAGGAACCAGCCACTCCTGTTGGCAGCTCTGGGGAAGTCTCCAAGGTCCCGTGCACCTCCTGGCTACTGCTTTCCCCGGTGGCTCTGGGCTCTGAGACCGCAGACCTGTCCGTTCCCCTGGCAGCCAGGGTGCTCCTGGGCTCAGCCATGCTGCCGATCTGCTTCTCAAATGTGCTGCCATTTTGAATCCGAGCAGCCTGGCGGTCTAGGTGCTCCATGGCTTCCTGGACCCATTCCGCTTTGGGATCGGCACATAAAAGTTTGTGCTTCACGGTCTCCAAGCTACAAGGAAGGAAGACAGAGACCCAGTGATGCCCAGATGCCATGTGGAGTAGGAGCGCCACCTCTGCAGGTGGACAGACCTGGCTGGAAACCCTGCTGCCATCACTCATTGGCTACGAGCTGTGAGCTTAGCTGCAGCAGCTAGACCTCTGGAACCTCTGTGTCCTCACCTTAGAGGTAGAGATAAGATGCCTACCCTTCTACAGAAAAACTAGGACTGATGGGATTCTCGAGATGCAGAATTTTTCATGAAAGCCCTGCCAAACGGGAACAATTTGGTCACCCTACTTCTGTGTTATTGTAAAAAATAAATCGTGTAAAGCACCTGGCTCAGAGTAGGACACCAGTAATAGCTGAAAATAATAATAATGTTAATATTGTCATTACCATTAAGGCAGGTGTTCTGGTCTGATTGGGAGAAGTTCCAGGTGTTCTCTGCCACCAGGTGTGTGGGGGGAAGAGAGCTCCATGGTGGGGTCTCCTTACTCTAGAAAGGACCCAATGTCACAGTGTCCTCTTCCACCTCTCACTCAGTTACAGGCTGCCCTCTGGACCTCTACCTTTCTCTCCCAGGTGTGTGTCCTCGTGTTGAAAAGGCACCTAGTGAGCTACAGCTACACATATGGTGACTCCAGTGGGCCTCTGAGTGCCACCCGAATCCTGAGCTTCCTTTGAAGCTGTGTGTGGCTGGTTCACTGTCAAGACCACGGCTCAGAGCTGACTGAGGCCCTTGGCCTGTGTTTTGCATTTTGCCTACTTAAACCTCACACCCATCCTGCAAGGTGGCTACCTCGATCATGATCATCCCCATTTTGCAGATGAGAATACCATAGGCTCCGGGAGGGAACGTAAACGCGTCCGGCCTCAGCATGAAGCCAGCGGGGCCCAGGAAGCAAGTGCGATCCTGCAGGCCTCACGGGCACCAGCGTGAGGTCTCCCCCCACCCCTGCTCCTCCGACTTCCCCTTCGCCTAGAAAACAGAAGCAAACGTGAGGGAGCCCAAGGCCGGGGGAGGAACTGAGCCTGGAAGGCTGAGCAGAGAGCTCAGGCAGCAGCGCACATGCCCCTCTTAGTGACTGCCCAGTCGACGGGACAATGGCCTATTTCCTGTGGCTAAACCCATACTTCAGAGGCCACTGACTCAGATCCAGAGGCCTCTGGATTTGGCTGTCTCTGCTTTAGGGCCCAAAGGTGAGTCCTGGAGGAAAGCTTCAGGGCTGGATGCTTGGGCAGTACCCAAGAGAAGCCCCAGAGGAGCAAGCAACCGAGATGGACAGGGGTCGCCACAGCCAGGGGAAATGGTGGCTGGGCTCCACTCCTGCCCAAAGTCTCATAGGGATCCTGTTTCCTCATCCGTCAAACGGAGATAGTAATCTCTGCCTCTCCTATTGCCACCGGCTTCTGGGCCCCCTGCCAAGCTCTTTGGCTACATTATCACCTTTTATTCTCCCAACTACCAATTTTACAGATAAGAAAACTAAGGCATAGAGGGCAGACAATGTGACCAGGGCCACTCAGCCTGTAAGTGGCTAAACCTGAATTTTGCAGCACATCTGTTGGATTCTGGACCCTGCCTTTTGTGACTACCATGCTTTACCACCCCATGACGTCCAGCAGGTTTGAGCGCTGCATAGAACACACTTTGGCCCAGGATAAGTTACCACCCTCGGTGGCTGATCTGAGCCACAGGCCATGCAGGAAGCCTCTCCCCACCTTTGCCATGTGGTCAGCGAGGGGGCCAGCAGGCCAGGAGCAGGATGCCCTTGGCCAGGCACTGGGTGGGAGTGGAAGGATGTGGACATAGATTAGCAGAGGCCTGGGACTGTCCCCAGGGCTTGACAGGAATGCAGAAGCTGAAAGGGCAGTACCTACATGATGGCGGGTTTGCCGCAAGACGGTTGATTTCGTCGGTAGGCGAATAGACGATCCAAGGGGATCTTCGAGATCATGTTGTTGCATGTGGTGTTGCATTTCTTCACACCGTGGTGCTGTCCTGAGCCCACGGACAGTCCAGTCAGCAGGACTGTCCGTGGACATCTGGCTTCGCAGCCCCATGCCAGCTTGTCCCAGCCACACCACCCGAGCCAGACTCGAGGCCCTGCACACCCGGCCTTCAGGGCCCTTGACCTCAGCCTCCCCCTGGCCCTCCTTCCCGGCCCGGTCCCTGGCCAAACCTGTCCATGCCTCAGTTTCCCCACCTGTAAAATAGGGGCAATGATAGTATCTACCTCATAGGGCTGTTGTCAGGATTCATGAATTGTTACTTATAAAGCTCTCATTGCCTGGCACGTAGTAAGTGTCCAGTTTGAAAATTTAAGTTGCTGTAGTTGGTCCGTTGTAAATGGGCGGAGGAGTCTGAGAGTGACAGTGATCTGCCTGAGGTCACACACCCAGCAAGCGACAGAACAAGCTCCCCTCCCAAGCTTGGCTCCCGTCACGGCTCCTAGACCGGTGGTGCTGCCCATCGCCCCCTCCCCCACTGCCCTTACCCCAATAATTCACCTGCTCAATTATCACCACCCCCATACACACACCTCACCCTTCCCTCTCAAGCTGGTCCGTGCTCATAGATTGCCACAACCTCTAAGACGCACCCAAACTTCTCTCCATCCAAACCTCACGTGCCCACCTGTGACATGGACACACGCACACACACACCAGCAAACACGATGGAATATCTATATATTCCATCTGGCAGGTATATATATATGCCCCCCACACAAACACATGAAGGCACACATCCAACCAGGCACGTGTAGTAGAGCATAAGAATTTTTAAATGAACAAGTACGACCACCTTTCAAAGTGGTGGTGGAAGGTGTGCTGCATAGACCACCTTTCGTTCTGCCAGGATGAGTTTGGGGAGAAATTGCTGAGAGGAACTAACTGAATCGGCCATTTGGAATTCCCAGGGCAAGCTGGAGGGGCAGGAGTAGGGAGGAGGGATGGAGATGGGAGGTGTGCATGGGTCGGGGCGGAGTGGGTGGGCAGGGGCCTACAGATGGCTGGCTACCACACGGAGCCAGAGGGAAACCCAGAATGACTCAACACACAGTCAACAACTCAAATATTTTCTACGAACATTTGAAGCTGTTTGTATTGCATTTCTGCCTTCCCCTTCCCCTAAAATCTCCAGCAAAATTTACTTTGCTCAGTGTGAACTGGGAAGGGATATGTAAAAAATGAGGAAGAGTCTGAGTTTCAGTTCTAGGTCAAGGTCATATACAGCAGAAACAAGACCCCAGAGAATTTTGCAAAAATCTAGAGGCCGGGACTTCCAGCACAGTGGAGTCAAGAGAGCAAACTGATCTTGTCCAGTTCTGTGGGGCCTTGAGAGGCCCCAGTTGATCCCTAGGCTTCACCAAAACATGCATTGCTCATGCGCAAATGCTTACATGTAAGTGGACATACAAATATGAATGAGTAGCTCCCCAGAGGGGTGGGAGGTAGGGGAGGAGGCCTCCCAGCAGCTGGTCCCTGAGTCACTGACTGCCCTTCTCTTTTAGGAACTAGGATGTGAAAGTCACCCTGTACCCTCCTCCTCTCCAAGTGAGACCTCAGAATGACTCAGCTGCAGCCACCCCTGGACCCGCTGAGGAGAGCCAGGAGGCAGGACCCTTGAACCGGTCTGGCAGGTATCTTCCTGGGGATGCTCCAGAGAAACGGAGCCCCTGGGTGACCTGGAACCAGCAGAAGTCTGCCTGGTGGGCAGGTGGGATAAGCTAGGTAAGGTCAGTTTGCTCTCTGAACCCTGCTGCCCGGGGATGGGGGAGGCTACTGCCCACCTCTGGGATTTAAAGAGCCACAAAGTCAGCCTGTCTCTAAAGTCCCCACCTTCCACCAAGGTGCCTGAAGGCCCTTGGCCAGGTAGTCTCTGTTCTTGGTCCTGTCTGGGGGAGCTTGTGGAACTAACCTAAGAAAGCTTTTCTTTCCTGTAATGAGAGGTAATGCCTCCAGCCAGCCAGCCATTTATTATCTACCATATATGAGTTTCAGGAGGGCAGGGGTCACATCTGCCTTGGTGTCACAGTATTTCCCAGCATCCAGCATTAGGTGGATACTCAAAAAATATTCACTTAATGAAATAATGTCTCAATCTACTATCCCTCCACCCTCCTCCCCATCCACCCTTCCATTCATTTATCTGCCCCCTCTTATTAATCCTTCACCCATCCCCCCACCACCCACCTCTCTGCCTCCCACTCATTCCTACTCACTTACTCATTTCATCTACATCCCCACTCACCCATCCCCACCGCCTGTTCGTCTCCTGCTAAATGTTAATCCTTCCATTCCGTCGCTCCGTCCAAATCCATCCGTCAATCCGTCATCCCGTCAACTGTCAAATCCATCCCATCCGTCCATCGACTCATCATCCGTCCGTCCAAATCCATCCATCCATCAATCGCTCCGTCCAGCTAAATCCGTCGTCGACTGTCATCCATCCATCAAATCCGTCCATCACCCATCCATCCCGTCCATCCGTCATCAAATCCAATAATCAATCCATCCGTCCGTCAATCAAATCCATCAAATCAAATCGTCCGTCATCCAACTAATCAATCAATATCAATCCATCCGTCCATCCGTCAATCCCAAAATGAAATCATCCATCCATCTACATCGAGTTCCTGATTCAATGACAGCGTTTGATTGCTTTTGGTGTCTATAGGAACTCAATAGGTGCGATTGCTGAGCTTATAAAGAACATTTCAATCCAAATAGACGCTATCAGATTACTGTGTTTACTCAGTTAACTGACAAATACTGAGGCTCCCTCTTGCCAGGTCCTGTGAGGCATAGTGGGATGAGCGAGGCCCGTCTCTGCCCTTGGAAGTCTCCTCGCTTGATGGGCAGCTAAGATACACCCACAAAGTATCAGAGCTTTTCTTAGTTGAGCACCCACTATGTGCTGGAGCCTGTGCTTAGCATATGCACATCTGCTCTTGTTAATTTCCAAAAACCCTTGCAAAGGGAGTATTGTTATTCCTGTTTTACAGATGCAGAAGCTGAGAATCAGAGAAGTTAAATGACTTGCTCAAGGTCGCACAGTTGCTAAGTGGCAGATCTCGTTTTCCCTCCAGCCCCTAGACACCACTTTTCTAGGCTGCCTTAAACACCAGGTAGAAACACCTTTTTCCAGAACATACCCCAAACGTGTTGGGGTTTACATGAGAGAGACCACTCCCAACTGCCCAGTGATCAGGGGAGGCTTTTGGATGGGGTGCCCTTTAGGCTGGACCTCAAGGACTACTAAGAGGCTTTACGGACAGGAAGACATAGGAATGTTCTGGGTCTTTGGGGAAGGTGATAGAGAAAGGGCTTGTGTGTCCTGGGTGATTCACTTAGGCTTTCTGAGCCTCGATTGCCTTGCCTATAAAATGGACCTGGTAATACCTGTTTCACAGGGTGGTTGTGAAAATAAAGATTTTTAAATATCTGGAGCCTTCGAGCAGGGCTTCCTCAACCGCAAACACCACGGACATTCTGGACCAGATAGTTCTCTGTGGTGGGGGCCGTCCTGTGTGGGATGTTTGGCAGCAGCCCTGGCTTCTACCCACTAGATGCCTGAGCCCTGCCCCGCCCCCAACAAAAACGGTGGGACATTCGCAACCACCAAAAATGTCTCCAGAAATTGCCAGATGTCCCCTGAGGGACAAATCTCCCACTGAGGACCACTGCCCTGGAGATCCACGTGGCCTCCTCCCCTGCCTGCTTGACTGACCATAGGGAGCCTAACCCTTTGCTGAGGTACACCTCCCCCACCACCCCTACCCCCTATTTTTTTAAATCACAGCATTTTTTTTCCCTTCTAACAGATCAAATCGTTTACTGATTTTGTGTACTGTCTTCTTCAGTCTAAGTTCATCACCCCGAAGGCTGGGATCTTTCGCAGTTGTAGTCACTGATATGGCCCCAGCGCCAAGAACAGTGCCTGGCACATAGTAAGTGCCCAATAAATATTTGTTGAATGAATCAACAAGGTGCACACAAGTACTTTTCGACATAGAAAATCTTAAGCAATGGAGATATAGAGGGATTTTTATTTAAATTCGGTAGGGGCTTAGATCTGACACCCTAAATTTATCCTCCTTTGCCTTCCCCATCCACCCTACCACTAATCAGGGGGGCGGGAGTTGGGGGTGACTTCAGCAGCTTCACACAGATTTTTTTTTTTCTCTTTCTTGCTGGGGCTTGAGTGGGAGTGAATGCGTCAGTGCTTGGGGAGAATTCTCTGTTCTGACTTGTATCTGCAGGTTTGTTATATAAAGCAGAGGAGCCTCCTGCCTGACACATCCCCGCATACCCACATTTGGGAACTGACGCAGCTGGTTTGCACCAGCCAGGGCAGCATCCACGAAGCCACCCCTCCCCAATCTGGGCCTCTTGGCCTCGTGGACCACCCTCTAATCCTGCAGGAGCTCTCAGGGGAGTCTCTCAGAGCCACAAATGCCAGAGTGGGTGAGGACCCCCAAGGTGGGCCTGGACAAACGCCCGCTTTTATAAGAGGAAAAACTGAGGCTCGAGAAGATTGAAATAATGTATCTCCCAGTGGTCAGTGACAGAGATTAAGGCAGGAACCTGAGGGTCCTAAAGCCTCAGGCTGCTAGATAGAGCATTCAGAGTCCCCTTTCTATCCTTGCATAGGTGGCCCCACCCCCCCACCCCACCTTAGTATAAATAATCTTCCTCCTCCCACTTCCAAAATGTCCTCTCGGGCATGGGAGCCTCACTCACGACACAGGAGGCGAGAGCTCCATTGAAAGGTGCAGTAGCTGGGACCAAAGAAGGCAAGACCCACTCAGGGCCATGGCCATGGCCATGGCAAAGCTACCTCCATCGGACTCCCCTTTTCCGGTGCTCACTATCCCCAAACACCTCAGGCCTCAGGGCTCAAGCCCAGGAAGCAGGAAGCCTCTGCCACCTCTGCCACCCCTACCCCGCTGTTCCCTGTCCCACTGGTGGGCCTTCCCCACACAGAGAGATTCGGGAGACAGTGTGCTCCATGGAGGTGTTCAGGAAACTAGAGGCTGGTTCTCATTCTCTCAGACTCGCTGTGTGCCCTCAGGCAGGCTGCCACCCTCTCTGAGCCTCGATCTGCATGATGGCCTGGGTACTCCCTGAGGTTGAGACTGACTCAGATGGTTCTCAGACGCTCTGGGGCCCACAGAGATGGTGAGCATGCGTTTGTGCTCCCTCCTGCATCCAGCCCCTCCTTCTCCTGCCCCACTTGCTGGCTGTGCATACTCAGGCCCATTTCTAAGCAGCTTTGGGCCTCCATCATGCTCATGGCAGGTGGGCTGGATACTCCATTAGGTCTCAGGCTCCAGAAAGCAAGTGACAGGACTTGCAAACATTTTCTAAACTATGCTTGGAGGAGAAAGACAGTTTCGTGGGGGAGACACAGGCAGAGGGATTGGGTCTGTAGACCACAGCAACAGTGATGAGCCACTGCCAATGACCTTGACCTCTACTGGTCCCGGGCCCCCTACTCCTGGGTGGTCTTGGAATCAGGTCAGGAGAAAGTCCCAACTGTGGCCTAGCCTGGGGCCAGGCTGAGGCTTTGGGTTACATATTAACCCTGGGAGGAGGACCAGCCCACTCTCTGCCCAGGAGCCTCCTCTGGCTGTTCCCAGCCCTGGGCCTCCTGACACCCCCACACCCGACACCCCTATGCAGCAGCTACCTTGCTCACTGGGCCAGGCAGGAGCGATCTCCAAGATGGGAAATCTTTTCTGCAGGAGGGGCAGCCCCGCATCCCTCCCCGGCACAGCCCTCAGGAGGGGGCTGCCGTGGACCTCAGCCTTTCCCAGGCAGGGGCCCTGATGTCAGGTCTGAGGGGTAAAAGTGAGGCCGGGGGCTTCCCCACCCTGCTCATGCCCATGTCCACCCCACTCACCAGCCAGCAGCATGGTCAGATGGCAGACGGCAGCCAAGCGGAGCAGCCAGGAGAAAGGTGGAAGAGCCATGGCTGAGGGTGAGCGGGGGTCCAGGCGGGGACCAGGCGGGGACCAGGCGGGGATCCAGGTAAGGCCAGGGCAGGCGGCCGGGGCCAGCGTGAGAGCTCAGTGCTGTCCCCTCGCCACTGCCTCTGCCTGAGCTCTGGGTTTTTATAATAAGCTGCTGCCACTGCCTCTGCCGCTCCCGGCCCCCCTGCAGGCAGGCGGTGGGCGGGGGAAAGGAAAGGAGCCAGTGCGCAGCGGCAGCTACTGAATTCCTCAGGATGTTGCCAAGGAACGTGGAGCCAGGCTCGGCTGGCTGGCGGGGCGCATGGGGTACTGGGCTGGCTGCTCACCAAGCTTCTCAAACCTGGACCTGCCAGGGTGGCTGGACCAGGGCTGCTAGGGTTCAAAGGGCCTTCTCTCTTCCTGTGTACCTTGTCACCTCCTTACTGGGAGCTGGAATATGACCTTGGGTCTGGCCTGGAGCCCTAGCTCCTCAGTGGACAATAAACAAAGGACAGAGGGGCCGAGGAATAGAGAGTGCTGGCTGTGAGCAAACCGAGGGGACTCAGGGCCCTGCCAGTCTGGGTGTGACAAGCTCCCATCTGGTCTAGGGGTATCCCTCCCACACCATGAAGGACTTCCAACCTTTACCCCTTAAAGCTCTAGCTCCTCGGGGACCTCGTTCATCAGTGCATCTCCCGAGTTCAACCTGGAGCCCGGCAAACGGGTTCAATACAGTAAATGCTGGCTGAAAGAACAATCCAGCTCAACTTCATAGGGACAGATGGGGAAACTGAGGCCTGGGGTGGCAGGGGGCAGAAACACCGCAGGGGTGGGGAACTGCCACAGATGAGATGACTAGGCATGAGCAGGAGCAGCTCAAGACACAGAAAAGAGCCCGGCCTCCCTGCCCCCAGCCCCCAGCCCCCACCTCTCCGTGCCACCTTTGCACCAAATCCCATCAACGCCCCTGCCCCCTGTGGAAAACACAGCTGCCACGTCCCCCAGGTGACTCAGAGCCTCTCGGCCCGTCCTCGACTCCGCAGTGTGTCCTGGAGGAGTCCTGCCTCTCTCGGGGCCTCCGTTCTCCAGCTGTGCAATGAAGGAGTTGGGTTAATCCATCCAAGAGGGCGCTTCGAAACAACGCCGCCTTTCCAGGTTCTCTCTCCCTTAGAGGTGGTGACCACAGGACCAGGAGTGACTAGCCAGCAGCTCCCACCAAACTTGTGTACGTGCCTGCAGGTGTTGGGTGCAGTGCAGCCACTTTGGTGGCAGAAGCGGGCCAGCCTGGGGCTGGGGGTTAACCCTGAACACACTCCACAGGGCCATCTTTGGGCTGCTAACCAGAGGGACACCAGTTTGTCTAGGAGCCACTGTCCCAGGCTCTGGGGTCAGCTGGTGTAGGCTGGGCTGGACAGAGGGGTCACAGCTGCCAAGGCCAGGAGACCTCTTCACCCAAGCACAATAGGGCTGCCTAGGGTGTGGAGCTTGGAGGCTGGACTCTGCTTGATGGGGAAGTGCGTCCCCAGCATGGGCCAATGTCCACTGTTTGTGCTGTGCATGATTAAATCACTTCATCATGCCAACACACCCCGGGCGTAAGCCAAATACCACTGTCGCGGTCCATTTTGTGGATGGGGAAACTGAGGCACGCAGAAGTTAAGGAATTTGGGGGGATTACCAGCCTGGAAGTCCGAGAGCCTGGATTTGCCCCAGTCGGCTGGCTCTGGGGTCTGAGCTCACGACCACCAGCCTACCCCGCCTCCCACCACCCTCCACTGCAAGGATTAAGTGAGTTTACGCCCCAGAAGGTGCCAGTTCAGAGCCTGGCGCGGAACAGGAGCCAAAACAGAGAACAGCACTCCCCCTCTGTGTTCAGCCTTGGGGACATCCCCTGCCCTCTTTTGGCCCAGTTTTTCCTCCCATAAAATTAGAATGGTCATCCCCAACTACTTCGTCAGAGCACTAAGGACTGAGTTTGGCTTCGATTCAGACATAGTCACAAGCCCTTCGAGTCAGCCAGACCTGGAGCCAATTGTGACTCTAGCACTTATGAGGGGCATCGCCTTGGGCAAGTGACTGAACCTCTCTGAGCCTCAGCTTCCCCATCTGTAAAATGGGATGCTATTAGCCACCACACCAAATCAGTCACTGGGGGAGTTAACAAAACTAAGGACTTTTACAGTGCCTGGCACGCAGAAGCCACTCGTGTTTGTTACAGAGCTCTGGTATGTGCCTGGCACCGTGGTGGGATGGGGGACACATAAGCCAAAGTCCTTGCCCCAAGGAGCCCCAGCTCAGGAAGAGAGAGAAAATGCAAGTCCTACCAGAAACTCTAAGGCTGTAGGCCTCGGGGAGGGAGAGAAAGGCCTCCGTTCTTGTCTGGGAACCAAGGAAGGCAGGAATGAGAGGGAGGATGTTTCAGTCAGAAGATGGGCAGTTTTGCTTTGTTTGCTTTATATGGTCATGTTGAACATTTTTAAACAATAAAGAAGAAGGAATGTACAAAGAACTTTCATATCTCTACCACCTAAATTCAATGATTAGCATTTTTCCATATTTGTTTTATCCTTTTTTTTTTTTTGCCAAGCCATTTCAAAGTAAATTATGGATGCCTACTACTTTGCCCCAAAATATACTGGCATGCATCTCACAGCGTAAAGACGTTATCTGACATAAATATAATACCATTATGCCACCTAACGAAATTAACAATAATTTCTACATGTCATGTAAATAGTCACTTAACATTCAAATTTCTCTAATTGTCCCCAAAATGTATTTTTATGGTTTCTTTTCCTTCTTCTTTCTTTCTTTGTTTCTCTCCTCCCTCCCTCCACTTCTTGCTTTCTTTTATTTTTTGAACCAGGATCCAATCTAGTTTCATGTATTGTGGATGGTTATTTCTTTTTAGTCTGCGACAGATGGGCCCCCACCCTGTATGTTTTTCAAGACATTGGCTTTTTGAAACGTCAAGACCATCGTCTCGCACACTGTTCTCATTCTTGATTTATCTAATTACATCCCTGTGATGTTACCTAATTTTTCCCCACATTCTAAGCATTTCCTGTAAACTGGAAGTTAGACTTCCAGGCTCAATTTTGTCCCAGACATGTATATTTGGCAAGAATCCATTATGAGTAATACTGTGTACTTCACACCACAACAGACAGGTTGTTTTGGTTTTTTTTAAATTTTCAATTAGAATTGACATTCAATAGTATGTGGTATTAGTTTCAGGTGTACAGCATAGTGGTTAGACATTCATGTAATTTACAAAGTGATTCCCCCTCCCCCACTTTAGGTTAATACCCACCTGGCATGATACATAGTTATTACAATATTATTGACTATATTCCCTATGTTGTACTTTACGTCTCTGTGACTATTTTGTAACGACAAATGTGTACTTCCCTTCACCTTTTTCATGCAGACCCCAAACCCCCTCCCATCTGGCAACCATCAGTTTTTCTCTGTATCTGAATCTGTTTCTGTTTTGTTTGTTTGTTTGTTTTATTCTTTAGATTCCACATATAAGTGAGATCATGTGGTATTTGTCTTGCTCTGTCTGATTTACTTCACTTAGGATAATACCCTCTAGGTCCATCCATGTTGTCACAGTTGTTCACCGTTCTCGAAGGATTAATGGACCACTTTTTTCTTTGCTTTGCTGGAGATGTGTTAATCCCTTGTGATTCACCAGTAATCCGCAATATGCAGACGGGGTGGGATTTTGACAGACTGTTCCAGGCAGCGGGGAAAACCTAACCCAAGTGGAAAGTACTGGGTCTAGGCAGGGGATGGAGAATGGTCTGATGCCATTGGCTGAGGAAAAGGTGGGCAGAGAGCCTGCAGGTGGACACTGTGAAGCTGGAGTGAGGGATGAGGATGCTGTTCAGGGCCAAAGGCGGACTGGGGAGATTCTGAGCCGAGGAGTAGAGACGCGATCAGAAAGCGCAGCGGCACTGGGCAGTAGGAAAGAGGGTTTCCTCGGGGGTCAGTGGCATGGGAGGGTGGGAGTACCCCTGCTCACACCTTCCTGGGTGCCCTCAAGGGCAGGCAGCCCACGCTCTTCTTGTGGAATATGAGGGATTTCCCCTGGCTCTGAAAGCAGAACAGAAACAGCTGTGGGGAGCAGGACGGGGAGCCCGGGGCACTCCGGTGGGGTCCCAGGAAGACAAGAGGGAAGAGATGGCCGATGAGGCGGCCATCTCCAGGGAGCCTGGGGCACAGCCTTACTAGCTTTTCCCTGCCCCACTCAACTCTGCTCGGTGTACATTTCTGGCCAATAACGGGGGCTATCTATCCACGTGCACTTGGCATTTCCTCCGTGCACTTACTCACCCACAACCCTCTTTATATTATACACATAACATAAAATCTACCATTGTTGTCCAGAACTTTTTCATTTTTGCAAAACAAACTCTGGACCCATTTTATAACTCCCATTCCTTCCTCTCCCAACCCCTGGAAATCACCTTTCTACTTTCTGTCTCTACGAGTTTGACGGCTCTAGGAGTCATACGGTATTTGTCCTTTGTGACTGGCTCATTTCACTTATCGTAATGTCTTCAGGGTCCATCCGTGTCATAGCAGGTGTCAGAATCTCCTTCCTTTTTACGGCTGATACTGTTGCATTGTATGGAGGGACCGCATTTTGCTTATTTATTCATCCATTGATGGACACGTGGGTTGTTTCCTCCTTTTGGCTATTATAGAGAATCTTGCAATGAAGACAGATACACGAATATCCGTTTGAGTCCCTGCTTTCAATTCTTTTGTGTCTATACCCAGAAGTGAGATGACTGGACCATATGTCAATTCTGTTTAATTTTTTCAGGACCCACCACGCTGTTTTCCACACAGTGGTGACCGCACCATTTTATATCCCCACCACCAAATGACAAGGGTTCCAATTTCTCCACACCCTCCCCAACCTTGATTTTGTCTTTATTTTATTTTTGTATAGTATCGTGATTTCATTCGCAGCTCCCTAATGATTTGCGATGTTGAACATCTTTTCATGTGTTTCTCTACCATTCGAATATCTTCTTTGAAGAAAAATCTGTTCAAGTCCTTGTCCATTTTGTTATTGGACCGTCTGAACCTTCTCATCCCATTGGATTCTCACAACCACGTGCCCTGACGTCTGCTTTCACGCCCCCTGTTCACAGAGGTAGGAACTAGAATCAGCAGGACAAAGCAACTTTCTCCAGACACCCAGCCAGTGAGAGTCCCTACATCATGTCTGAATCCATGACATGGGCCCTTCCTGATGCTTCTCCCTGGCCCCTAGATAAGTGGTCTGGGTGTCTGGAGCTACCACCCTGGAAATCTCGCTGTGAGAGCCAGATCTGCAGGGGAACAAAGGCCATTTGTGCCACGATGTCCAGGAATGGTACTTACACTGAGGAAATCATGAAGAAACCCTGAAGGACGAAGAGTCCTTTTCTGTTATTGTTTTGCAGAAGGAGCTGTGTCCCGGAACTCCAGGAAAATGGACCCATCTGAGGGCCCAGGGGAGCTCAGCGCCAGATGAATTCAGTCCTCCCAAACCCGACTCCCTTTTCCTCCTGGACACACAACTTAGCTGTACTTTCCAGCATCCTTTGCAGTCAGGGTGGCCATGGGACTGAGTTCTGCCAATGGCATGTGGGCAGAAGTGATAAGCCCGCTTCTGGGTCTGGCTCAAAAAGCCCTCCCACAAACCTTTGTTCTCGTTCCCCATCTGCTGGACGATGGAGAGGAGTCCAGTCCCTAAAGGAGAAGGAACGGGCCCAGGTCTCCGAATGACTGTGTGGAAGGTATTCCACAGACCGGGAATGCCCGATCAGATTTCACGTGAGAAGAAAAAAACTTCCATGGAATTGAGCCGCCGAGATTTTGGAGTTTGTTGCAGAAAGTAGCCTTCCTGGCTAATATACTCTCCTCTCCCTTTGTATCTACGCTTGAATAGGGAAGGTTGAGGTTGAGTTATTGAATGACTGATGACTGACTGACTGACTGACTGACTGACTGACTGAATATCTGCTTAAAGCTCTAGACATGGGGACTGAATAGATGATTTCTCATCAGCTCCTCCTGACTGATGGTCCTAGAGTGGGCCAGGCCTGGTGGACAAATGTTTGGGCTTCCCTGTTGGCACCTAGATGGGAGCTACTCCCCAGGTCCTCATGTCTAGTCCTGGCTCCCCACCTCTTCACAGGGCGACCTTGAGCAAAGTGGCTCACATGTCCATGTCAGGCGCTTCCTCACTGGGAGAGAGGGGATGTAGTGTCCCCTGCCTTACCCCACAGGGACAACAAATGGTAAGGAACAAAGCAAACACCATTGCATAAAATTTATTTTCTAGAAGGCCTGAGAAGCAAGGGCAAGACAGGAGAGGGAGGGGATCCCGGGACATTTGAGGGCTCTGTGTGTGGGCAGCAGGCAGGTGAACGCTTTCGGTGTCCCTGGAGGGTGGATGACCCTGGAAGACACTGAGTTTATGTCCAGCAAAGTCGTCCCCCATGCCTTGGACCTGAGCCCCGCAGCAACCCCATAAAGTGGGTACTCTCAGTCTCGGGTGAGGCTCAGAGAGGTTGGATGGTCTTCTCAGCGTCACACAGCAATCAGCACTCCACTGAGCCGCACCAGGCTCCCTCGGAAAGGAACGAGCTTATTTCCTTTACCCGGGGAATCTATTGTCACCAAAGAGGGGAGGATAAGTCTCAAATCCCAATTCCTAGCCTGGCTCCAGCCATCCGAGAACAATGTCCACCCAAGGCTCTTTCACCTAACAGTACCCCTCACACACTCCCAGGGCCAGAGCAGCACCGTCTTGTCCCACTCCTACACAGTTTCTAAAATTCTTCCATTCATCCACATGGCCTCTCAAGCATTTGCCCTCTTTTCGTATACAAATGTAATTAGAGGTTCTACTACCAAGCGAAGGGTAGTCATTCACACCATAGCATGAATTTGGTCATCAGCTATTTGGAGAAGAGGGGAGGGAAAGTGGGGGACTCTGGAGATGTCAGGGGTTGGAAGTGAGATGAGTAGTAAAACCAAAGGGAAGCAAGAAGGGTAAAGAGACCCGATATATAGGTAAAAAGCGGGAGAAAGGTGAAACTGGGCAAATTTGAGTCTCACAATTTGAGGCAAAATTGACCCAGCTGGCTTCTCTCCAGATGACCTGAGTGTCTGTATTGATGTGTGGGGGCCTTTAGGAGGTGGGAGAGGAACACTCCTTTTATAGATTCTGTCTGCAGCTACTTGCCGAGCCTTGATTCTGAGCTCTGTGTTGGAGGCCAGAAGACAAAAGTAACTCAGGTACAGACCTTGGTCCTGCCAGGGAGGCTGGAGGACAAGCCCTCAAGTGTCGAGAATTCTGAGCGGACTGTGATCAGAGCTATTAATAGGGGACAGAAGGCTAGGGGAAGTCTTAAAAAACGAAACTCAATTCCTGGCTGCTTACACTGAGCAATGCCTTGGAGGGCTGGTGGCATTGGGCATACGCAGGTGATGGGGAGACATTCTAGGTATCAGGAGCAGCCCAGGTAAAGACCCAGCAATGGAAATATATGGCATGGTTTAGGAGAACAGGGAGCTGGAGTCCAACATGCAAGAAGGAAAATGAGCCAGGGCCGGAGACAGGGATTGGGCCCTGGATCTGGAGGGCAGGGGTTCCAGGCTCAGGAGCTCAGACCTCAGCCTAGGCCAATGGAGAATCATAGAAGGGTTTTGAGCAAGGGAGGGACTGACCAGGATTGTAGGCCCTCTGGGTACAATGGGGCAGAGGACGGGTTGGAGGGGTAAGAGGGAAGATGAGAGTGACTGTGTGGAGGGTGACAGGGATGCCGAGCAGGGGTTGCGGGCTTGTGTTGGGGAGCAGCTGTATGGCAGAGGGGTAAGTCTTTGTGAGCCTTCCTGGAGGAGCCGAGGCTGCAGTCATCAGGGAAGGATGCTTCCTCACTTGTCCAGCTTCTGGAGAATCTTCTTCACCCAGGGGATTTGGGGGTCAGCGCAGATCTTCCGGCCTTTACCGGTTAGCAAGCTGGAAGGAGAAGACATCGGGCAGACAGTGAGGAAGCATTCACATGCAGCCAGAACGTCACATCTCACCCAGAAAGCCTGGCATTTATGAGGCACCTACTGTATGCAGAGATGCCTGCTACGTAGAATGGCTTAGCATTTATGAGCCATCTGCTCTATGCAAACACATTTCTTAAGGGAGAAAGGGGGAGATGAATAGCAGGGCTTCCGGCCCTCAGCCACTCAGCCCAGGCCTCAAGTGCCAGGTCAAACCAATGAATAGAATGCCCCAGAGTTCCATACTTATTGCTGACGTTGCCTTGGGAGAGACAGTATGGGGTAGTGGCCAAGACTATGAACTTTGGAGCCAGCTTCTCTGGGTTAAAATCCTAGCTATGCCATTTGTTAGCAAGATCTTAACTTCTCTGAGCCCCAGTTCTGTAAAATGGGGATGATGATCGTGGTCCAACTTCACAGGATTTTGATGAGGTTTGATAAGTTAATATAAACTGAAGTGCTCAGAACAGTGCACAGGAGGTATTAGGTGCTATATAATCGTGCAAGGAGCTGGCCAGACCTCTTAACATTGATTTTCTTAGTAAGTCCTTATACTGACTCTATGAAGTCCTATTATTCTATCCATTTTATAGCTGAGGAAAGTGAGGCCCGAAGAGGTAAAGAAACTTGCCTGAATGCCAGAGCTGGTAAGATCTGACTCTCCATGCTCAGTGTGAACTGGGCTATTAGGGGCCAGTGTCTTTGGAGAGTGTCCCCATCCAGGCCTCTCTGAGAGGTGTGAAGCACAGAGAGATGAGCACTGGCCCAAGGTCACACAGCAGTTGTGGGCTAAGGCTCCTACCCTTGTCCAAGCTGCTGTGAACACCAGGCCAGGTCCTTGGGGCCCTCTGTCCCAGCCATTGTTGTCAGGACATCCCATAGTCCCAGACTCCTTTCCTGCCTCTCAAGAGCCTGTCTTTGGGGCCTCGGAGCTCCTGGTTCCCCTTACTTCCCAGACCTGCCCCCACCCCACAGACGGCCAATGACAGAAGGAACAAAGAACACAGCAGTGCTGGTCTTGGCCACGTGGGCAGCCTGCCCTGACCCTGTGTAATGCTGGGCAAGACTCGGCCCCTCTCCGAGCCTCAATCTCCCCATTTGTCAAGCCGTATTCTTTCTAGAGTCCCTTCCGGCTCACAATCCAATAATCATACTGTGCTGTCTTTTATTGAGCACCTATTATATGCCGGGCATTGAGCATTACACCTTCCACTTGCTGTGCCCAGTGATGCTCCAGAGGCCCCATAACCTCTCTGTGTAATTTCTCCACCTATAAGAAATAGACTGTAACAGCACCAACTACTTAGGGTTGTTTCAAGGATCAAATGAGTTAATATTTATCAAGTGTCGCTTTGACAGCACATATACTAAAATTGGAACTATGAAGTGTTTATAACAGTGCCTAGTACTAGCAAGCACTCTCTTCATGTTTGCTACAGAAAAATAAATCACTAGCTATTAGGGAAATGCGAATCAAAACCACAATGAGATGACACCTCACATCTGTAAAAATGGCTATTATTAACAAGACAAGTAACAACAAGTATTGGAGAGGTTGCGGGCACGGGGGGAAAACCCTCACACTCTGCTGGTGGGAATGTAAATTGGTACAGCCACTATGGAAAACAGTAAGGAGAGTTCTCAGAAAATTAAGAATAGAATTATCATTCGACCCAGTGATCCCTCCTCTGGGCATCTACTCCAAACACTTGAAAACACTTATCTGTAAAGATATATGCGCCCCAAAGCTCGCTGCAGCATTCACAGTGGCCAAGACATTGAAACGACTAGTGCCCTTTGACAGATGTTTGGGTAAAGAAGATGTGGTACGTGTATGCAATGGAATATTACTTGACCATCACAAAAGATGCAACACTGCTGTTTGTGGATGGACCTTGAGATAATCATGCTAAGGGAATGAAGTCAGACAGAAGAAGTTGAGAACCATACGATTTCACTCATATGTGAGATATAAAACTGAAAGCAACAAATGAACAAGACAAACAAACAAAAACTCATAGACACAGACGATGGTTTAATAGTGACCAGAGGGAAAGCGGGGAGGGAAGGAAGGTAGATGAGGGTAAATGGGGTCAAATATAGAGTGACAGAAGGAGGTTTGACTTTGGGTGGTCAACACACAATGTAATATACAGATGACGGATTATAGAATGGTATACTTAAAATTTTATTAACCAATGTCGCCCCCATAAATTTACTTTAAAAATATTAAAAATAAATAAATGAAGGTGATCACTCCCGTTATACCAATGGGGAAACTGAGGCTCAAGGTCGAAGTGACAAGAACCTGTGAGGGCTTCCGCTTCGGACTGCTTTGTTATTTACCTGCAGACCCCTCTAAGGGGTGAGGAAGAGGGAGGAGGTGGAAGATGCGAACAAGATGAGGAGCCCCAAAGCGGGTCATGAGGCCCCAAGCCTAACCCACTCACCCCCAGTGTGTAGTTTGGCAGCAGTCTCTGAGGAGCCAGAGCAGCCGTCCGAGGGGTTGCCCCAAAAAGAACAGGCCCAGTCACCCAGCCAGGGCCAGGCATAGGCACAGACTCCGGGTCAGGGAAAAGGAAGCAAAGGAGAGAGCCCTGAACAAGGACCCAGGAGTCCTGGTTCCAGCCTGCCACCTCGAGCAAGTCCCCTCCCCTCCCTGAGACAGTTTTTCTGTCTACAAAATGGAAACGATTGTACCTCCTCGTAGGATTGTTAGGAGCGTTAATGAGTCCACACAGCAACACTCAGAACGGTGCCTGGCCCAGAGCAAACATCCGTAAGTGCTGGCTCTTAATATTCGAAGAATGTCTCTGCCTGGAACAGCTGCCTCGGGGAGGCCAAGACATCTCCAGTGGGAGCATCCTTGCTGACTTAGTGGCCCTGGGCATACTGCCTGTACCCTGTACCCCGTCTCCGTGGCTCGGTCCTGCCTACACCACCACCTGTGTGGGAGGCACCCTGTTCCTTCAGCTCTGCATCTTCAGAACCTGGCACGCGACCTGGCACATGGTAGACACCTGGTAATATCTCTTGAATGCTCACACGACTTTTTTCTCAGTACCATCCAAGCCTATTCCAGCCAAGTGCTCCCACTGGGATCCGGAAGCCCAGCTGCATTCCTTCCACCCCTGGGTTCCCCGACCCATCTGCACCTGGGCCCTTCTGGGCCACACCCATCGGACTCTCCCGGTGCCCGACTTACACTATGCCAGGCCTCCGGCAAGAGTTCGAAGTCCAGTAGTAATATTTCACCACACGCCAGGGCAGGGGGTAACGGATGTAATCCCGGCAGCAGACGCTATCCTCCACGTTGGCTCCGTAGGGGCCTGGGGGAGAGGGATGCTCGGAGGAGTCACAGGCTAGGCAGAGTCTCCCTCGGCCCCAACCTCTGACCCTGCTTTTCTGTCTTCACGTGGAAGGTTGGTATCCAGAGGATTTGGAGTCCTCAAAGTCCCCACTCTCAGGGCTCTTGAGAAGCCGCTGAGGACCCAATGTCTACACTTCAAGTCACTCAGCTCAGAGGAGAGGGATTCAGAATGGACCGAGCACCCACGATGCCCTGAAACTCTAGTTGGGACCCAGAGACTCTGGATGGGAAGGAGCCTTAGAACCTCGTTCTTCAAGGTGAGGTCCATGGACCAGCATCATCGGCATCACCTAGGAGCTTGTCACAAATGCTCAGTGCCTGGCCCTGGCACTGCTGGAATGGATGGGCATCTTGATGAGATCCCCAGGAGTCTGCTTCAACTCACATCCGCTTTCACCTGCTTCGTGGAGCAAATGGCGAGGCTGAGGTCCAGAGAGGGGAAGGACTTGGCCAGTCACACAGTGCGACTCTGGAGAGTCAGGACAAGGGCTCGAGCAGAGTCCAGTCGCACAGACCTGGGTTCTAGTTCCGTTCTGCCCTGAGTTGCCGGGCCACCTTAGGCAAGTCATTTAACATCTCGGAGGCCCAATTTCCATCTCTGACCAAGGAAATAATAATAATATCTACTCTATGGAAACTTCGATGAAAGGAAAGTGCTCAGAAACTCCCAGTCCAGTGCTCCTTCCCTTACCCAACACAGAGGAGGAGACTTTACATAGGGACAGAGAAGAAAAGTTAGGACCCCAGTGTTGAGCAAAAGCGGGGTAGTGGGAGGCAGGACCCCCTTTCCAAGGGAATACCCTTCACCCTAGCTCCAGCCTTCTCCCACTAGGAAGGGCCCTATGTTCCAGTTCCCCAAAATAGAGGAGCTTGGGCCATGCCCACCATGACCCCAGCCCAGCTGAGACAGATCCTAGGCTCCAGGCCTTCAAGATGACCCATTTCACAGATATGCAAACTGAGGCCCAGAGAAGCAATGAGACCAGCTCAAGAGCCAGCAGCAGACTGGGTATCTGCTCTCAGTTCTTCTATCATGTTCCTTCTAGTACGTGAGGAAAATACCTGGCTTCTGCAGGGAGCCCTCCCTCTTCCCAGCTCACCTGCCTCAGTGGTTTGAAGTGCCACAGCAAGGAGGATGAGGGCAGCCAGGAGCGGGACCTGCAGGCTAGCCATGCTGCTTTGCGTTCCAGCCTAGGTACCTACACTCATTGGAAAAGAAGGTCTGATATTTAAGTGTTCGATAACACCCACAAGCCTCAGACACTTTTAGTCACCGGTGAGCCCGGAATCTCACATTCGCATTACGAAAGAAGAACTCCCGCTTCCTCCTAATAGGAGGAAATTCTATGTGGTGATGAACCATCAGAGGGGACCCCCACACTCCTCCCCTCTGGGTCTCGCAAAATCCCCCTTGAGCTGGGCCTCTTGGAGGCTGCACTCCCCAGAGTCCAGGTACGTGTGGCTGCGGTCATATCACCGTACGTCTCTGGAAATGAGGAAGGTGCTTTCACAGCCTGACCTTTTTGCCTTCGTGTTTGTAAACCAAGTGAGAATGTGGACAGGAGCTAAACAGCCTCAAACCCTCACCTGGAACTGAGGCCCATCTCATACCCTTGGAGGTCATGACCGAGCTCTGTTCGAGGGGAGAAGTATGAATCCACTGGGGTGGTCTCTCTGTCCCGTCACCAGCCCCACCCGGGGCTTCTCGCAGACCCCGGCTCGGGCCGGCTCATGGGCCCCTGGGTAGATGCAGAAATCTTCCGCACGCGTTCTCATCCTGCTTATTCTGCCTTCCCAGCTGCTTCCTCACCCCGCACCTTCTCGACCTATCGCCACGTCCCACTGAAATCGACTTCCTAAACCTCTCTCGGATCTGTCCTCTCGTCTCCGCCAGCACTGTCTCTGCTCCATCTCAGGCGCGGACGCTGGCCCCTCGGTCCCCTCTCTACGTGGCAGTGACCGGAGTGAGCAGCACTGATTCAGACCTGCACATGTCTCCCTCCTGCTTCGAAACCCTGCTGTAGCCCCGTGACCTGAGGGCAGAACCCAAGCTGCTGATCACGGCCTTCAAGATCCCCTTTCCAGACATGTTCCCCTACCTCCCTGGTCTCCGACCATGCTCCTCACAGTTCCTCGTAACAGCCTGTGGCCTGTCCCCGGCTTCGAAGCCCTTTATACTTCTCTACTGCACAAACTCTTACTCATGTGTCAAGAGCCATTTGAAATGTCACCTCTGGATTTTGAAATTCTCTGGGGTGACCTACAATGTGGACATGAGCAAACTAGGTCAGGGGTTCCCTTTCTCAGGCCCCTCCTCAAAAGCCAACCCCAAGCTCTGGGAAGGCGGGAATCTCTTTTTATTCATCTTGGAATTCCCAGCATCTACCAAGGGTGGGGTACATGGTGGGTGCTCAAAACATATCTAATGAAGAGAAAACCAAAGCTCAGAGGAAGAGGGGACTCGCCCAAGGTCTCACAGCCAGGGAGTGGCTGAGCCAGGCCTGGAACTCAGGACTCGACACTCCCTTTGTAAAGAAACCCATCCATTCATTTATTATTCATCCAGCGAATAGTTACAGAATCCTTTAGTAGGCATAATAATAGCCCTCCCCCCCCCCCCCAAAACATTCACGTCTTAATTCTTGACACCTGTGAATATGTGACCTTACATTTAAAAAGTACTTTGCAGACTTTGTGTTTAAGTTAAGTTAAAACAGGGAGTTCCCTGGCTTATCTGGATGGGCCCGATGTAGTCACAGGGTCATTCTAAGAGGAGAGCAGTGGGTCAGGCTCAGACAGAAGATGGGGTGACAGAAGCAGAAGTCCAAGTGGTGAGAGACAGTGAGCCCAGGAATGCAGGCAGCCTCTAGAAGCTGGAAAAGACGGGACACGGATTCTTCCCTAGAGCTTCCAGAAGGAGCACAGGCCCCCGACCCCTCGATCTTAGCTCACTGAGACTGATTTAGGACTTCTGACCTCCTGAACCGTAAGGTAATCAATTTGTGTTGTTTTTAAGGTACTAAGTTTGTGGTCATTTATTACAGCAGCAAGAGGAAGCTAATACGACAAGCACCTGCCATGTGCCAGCTGCACTGTCAGGATCTGGGGATACAGCAGTGAACAGGTCCCTACTCTCATGGAGTTTACCCTGGAGCAAGATGGTAAACAGGCCAACAAATAGTAAACATGGTCCTGTCAGGTTGTGTTGAGCGCCATGAAGAAAACGAGTCAGAGAAAAACAGACAGCGACTACAGGGAAGTGGTTGTGGGTAGCCAGGAAAGCCACGAGAGGGTGACATTAAAGCTGGAATCCGGAAGATATCAAGGAGTCTGACAGGGAGGACAGGGCATGTGAGAAGGCCCTGACAGGCCAAGAGGGTGGGGCAGCTGGGGCAGAGTAGGTGAAGAAGCAGCGGGCAGCCCCGTGGGAGAGATGGGCAGGTGAGCAGGCAGGACTGTGCAAGGCCTGCTCAGCTGTGATTCCTGTGAGCCTCCCGGTGGATATGCCCCAGAAGTGCCCAGCATCACCTGCGAAGGCCCCTTGTCAAAGGCATTACCCAAAGCCAGTAAACAGCAAGACAAGCGCTCTATGAGCCACTTCCATGAGGTTCCTCGAGTAGTCCAATCTATAGATACGGAAAGTAGAATGGCAGTTGCCAGGAGTTGGGGAAGAGCTGCAAATAGGAGTTATTATTTAATGGGCATAGAGTTTCAGCTGGGGAAAATGAAAGAGTTCTGGAGATGGATGGTGGCGATGGTTGCGCAACAGTGTTAATATATTTAATGCCACCGAACTGCCACGGAAAAATGGTTAACATGGTAAATTTTATGTAACGTATATGTTACCAATAAAAAAATAAGAGCCTGTGAAAAGATGCTCCACGTCATATGTCATTAGGGAAATGCAAATAAAACAATGAGATGCAACTACCTTTTATTAGAACGGCTGAAATCGGAACACAGACGACACCAAACACTGGAGAGGATGTGGAGCAACGGGAACTCTCATCCGTTGCTGGTGAGAATGAAAAACGGTACAATCACTTTGGAATACAGCGTGGCAGTATCTTACAAAATCAAACCTACTCTTACCATACAATCCATTGATCAGACTGTTTAGTATTTACCCAAAGGAGGTGAAAACTCACGTCTACACAAAAACCCACATGATAGCAGTTTTATTCACAATTGTCAAAACTTAGAAGCAACCGAGATCAACTTCAGTAAGTAAATGGAAAAGTAAACTGTGGTGCGTCCAGCCATGGAATATTATTATTATTATTTTATTATTATTATTATTTGGTGCTAAAAAGAAAAGATCGAGCCCTGAAAGACATGGAAGAACCTTAAGCACATATTACTCAGTGAAAGAAGCCAAACTGAAGAGGCCATGTAAGGTGTGATTCCAACCATGTGACATTCAGGAAAAGACAAAACTATGGAGATGTAACCAAGTCTAGCAGGAGGGAAGAATGAACAGGCAGAGCACAGAGGATTTTTAGGGCAGTAAAAATAGTTGGTATGATACCACCGTGATGGATACGTGTCATCATATTTTTGTCCAAACTCACAGAATGTACAACACCAAGAGTGAACCCTAATGAAACTATGGACTTGAGAGATCATGATGTGTCGTGTAGATTTACTAATTATAACAAATGCACCACTCTGGTGCACGATGTCGGTAATGGAAGGAGCCATAAATGGGGTGGTGGCGGGGTGTGGGGTGGGCGGGGGCAGGGAATATACAGGAAATCTCTGAAACTTCTGCTCAATTTCGTCATGAACCTAAAACTGCTCTTAAAAAAAAAAGTCATTATTCATAGAAGAAAATATAGGAACTAAACTCAAGGACCGTGAACTTAAAGAGGATTTTATGAATTTGACCTCAAAAGCAAGGGAAGTAAAAGCTAAAGTAAATGAATGGGACTACATCAAACTAAAAAGCTTCTGCTCAGCAAAAGAAATTGTCAACAAGGTAAAGAGAGAACCATCTGAATGGGAAAATATATTTGCAAGCAACATCACCAATAAGGGCCTAATATCCAAAATATACAAAGAACTTATACAATTCAATAACAACAACCACAACAACAAAAATAATCCAATCAAAAAATGGGCAGAGGATCTGAACAGACACTTCTCCCTAGAGGACATACAAATAGCCAACAAATATATGAAAAGATGCTCAACATTGCTAGCTATTAGGGAAATGCAGATCAAAACCACAATGAGATACCATCTCACACCTGTTATAATAGCTATAATCAACAGGACAAGTAATAACAAATGTGGGAGAGGATGCGGAGAAAAAGGAACCCTCATACGCTGCTGGTGGGACTGCAAATTGGTACAGTCACTATGGAAAACAATATGGAGGTTCCTCAAAAAAATAGTAATTGATCTACCATATGATCCAGCAATCCCTCTACTGAGTATTTACCCCAAAGACTTGAAAACCCGTATCTGAAAAGATATTTGCACACCAATGTTCGTAGCAGCATTATTTACAGTGGCCAGAACATGGAAGTAACCGAAGTGTCCTACAATAGATGATTGGCTAAAGAAGCTGTGGTACATATATACAATGGACTTATTACTTAGCGATAAGAAGAGATGAAATACTGCCATTTGCAACAATGTGGATGGACCTCGAGATAATTATGCTAAGCAAAATAAGCCAGACAGAAAAAGTTGAAAGCCACATGATATCATTTATATATGGGATATAAACCTAAAAGCAACAAATGAACAGGACAAACTAACAGAGATTCATGGACATGGACTATAGACTAGTGGGTCAAATATAAGGGGGTAGGGGGAGGGTGAAGTGGGTAAAGGGGATCAAATATATGGTAGCTGAAGGAAACTGGGCTTTGGGTGGTAAACACACAGTAGAGTATACAGATGTCAAATGATAATGTACACCTGAAAATTATATAATCGTATTAACCAATGTTACTCCAATAAACTAAAAAAAGTTAAAAAAAAAAACGTTAAAAAAAAAAAAAACGGCATTACCCAGAATCTAATTAAACCTCTAGTTCTAACATTTAGTTTATAAGAAATAAGGGGACAGAGGAAGAAGATGAATGACCCTACAAGAAAACAACCAGACAATTCTAGAAGATGGTACCTTCCAGCCCTTCCACAACTGTCCCAGGATCAACAAAAGGTCAACTTTGTTTAAAAAAAAAGAAAAGAGGATAGGGACATTTAAGGGTAAAAGAGATTTAACCTTAAAAGACATAAAAGCCAAATAAGTATACTATGTGGACTTTGAATCCTAGTTCTGAAAAAACAGCTTTGTAAAAGAGCTTTTAGGGACAAATGGGGCTTTTATTGTTGGTTTTCTTAGGTGTAATAAAGTCTTTAAGAGTATGTAGGAGACTATCTTTGTTCTTAAGAGATGCATGCTAAAATATTTAGGGATAAAGTTCATGATGAACTTTCAAAGAGTTCGTGTTCAGGAGAATATGTGTGTGTGTGTGTGTGTGTGTGCGCGCGCGCGCGTGCGTGCATGTAGGTATATGTGTATATATGTATATGTATGTGCATATATGTGTATGCATCGCATATATGTATAGCACATGCATGTACATGGATGTTTGTGTGTAGAGTGTCTGTATGTGCATATGTGTGTGCACGTAGGCATATGTGTTCATGTATGTGTGTGCATGTGTGAGTATGTGTCTTAATATCCCAAAGAGAGAAAGGAAGAGACAAAGCAAATATGAAAAAATGCTAACAAAGTGGATGTGCCGGTGATCACTAAACTACTCTAATGACTTTCCTGGACGCTTAAAGTGTTTCGTAATAAAAAGGGGGAGAAAATAAGAAATGTCTTTTAAATGTGGAAGTCATCTTGTGAAAACCGGGCCGTGTTTGGAGGATTACAAGAGAAAAACAGCGAATTGGTCTGCTGGCTCTTCAACTGAACTCGGGGTTTTCTTACATGGGGCCCTCCAGGGCCAAGGCCCCTCCACGGGTTGGGCTCAGGGGTTCCCCCTTGGAGAACACCTGTGTCTCTAGGGACTCACAAAGCCCTATGCCCTTCCTGCTGGCTCATTCTCTGCCACCCATCACCCATTTCTCTGGAGCTTGGAAGAGGGCGAACCGCACCTGTGACCAACTGACTTCTACTCACCCAGGGCCCTTGACCTCCCTGGAGCTAAAGAAAAGGCAGGTACAGTGTTCGGGGACCGTGAGTTCCCAGGCAGGGTGCAGGGTGCAGGGGACCAGCTTTCAAAGAAAAGAAAGGGGACTTCCTCTCGCACTGAAGGTGGGGAATCCCCAGCAGTTGTTGATAAGGCGGTGTTTTCTCTCCTCCTGCTGGTGGTTGAAGCTGCCCCTATCTTTCTGTTCTCGCCGCAATGTGCGGAAACCTCCCGGATCAAATTCTCTTTTCCCCAAACTTCCTTCTTCTTTTGTTTAAACTAATTTTTGTTTAATAAAAAAGGGAGGAACAACCCAAATGTCCATCGACGGATGGATAAACAAAATGTGGTATATGCATACAGCGGAATACTATTCAGCCTGAAAAAAGGAAGGAAATTTCGACACGTGACACATGATATGACATGGGTGACCCTTAAGAAGATTACGCTAAGTGAAATAAGCCAGATGCAAAAAGATCAATACGGTATGATTCCACCTGTGTAAGGTCCCTAGAGCAGTCAAATTCATAGAGACAGGAAGCGGAATGGTGGTTGCCAGGGGCTGGGGAGGGGGAAGAAATGGGAATTGTGTTTAGTAAGGACAGTTTCAGTTTGGGAGGATGAAAAAGTTCTGGAGATGGATGTGGTGCTGGTTGCACAACAATGCGGATCTATTTAAGGCCACTGGACTGTACACTTAAAAATAGTTAAAATGGTAAATTTTATGTTATGTGTATCTTACCATAATAAATACAGAATTACATATACACATGTATTTGCACAAATGCATAGTGCATAACCGGAAAGATACACAGTTGATCAAATTAGTGGCCCCTGAGGAGGGACGTGGGGTGGGGTGGGGTGCAGGAGCTCAGAGAGGAGACTTACTTTTCACCAGACACTCTTTGGTATAGTTTGAATTTTTTTTCCCATGTCCATGGTTGACTTATTCAAAAAGGTAAAATTCTAAATTTATGTGTTACGAAAAGGGGTTAACTGAAAAGTAGCTCTCCCATTTCTGACAATGCCTCCCCTACATTTCATTTCCCTGCCTCCGGCAAACAGGCTTAATGATTTCTTGTTTGTCCTTCAGAAGCAGTCTGTGCATGCACGAGCGCACATGCAATGGTGATCCTTGCAAAGAGATGGAAGGAAGGAGGGAGGGAGGGAGGTCAGCATTTAGTTAATACAAAAATACTGTTCTGCACCTTGCTTTTTTCACCTAGAATGCATCTTGGAATCAGTTCCCCACAGTCTATTTAGATTCATCTTGTTCTCTTCACTGGCTGTGTGCCCCTCCACGACATGGATGCACGAAGCAGTATATAGTCAGTCTCCTACTGATGGACATTTTGGGTTTTTCCAGTCTTTTTAGTTATATAAAAATGTGAAAATAACCTTCCTCAAGTGTGCTCGCCCAGGGGGGAATACATCTTCTAGACAGATTCCTAGAAGTAGAGTGGCAGGCCTCTGCAAAGAGAAAGTCCCTGCCCAGAACAGCTGTCTCAAGTCTTCCTCTTTTCCGCAAAGTTAGGGGCCCCCCAGAGAGGGCTCCCCGCGGGGCTGCGAAGATCACTCCATGCCTCTGATTTCTGAGTGTCTGTGAGCTCTACCTGAAGCCTCCCTGGGGGCATCCTACCATCGCTGTCCTTGGCTGCCCCAGCTTGATCCAGGAGCTAGAAGGAGGATGACCACATTTATCTGTGGGCCTGGCTCAGGTGACTGGCAAGTCTGGGCAAAGAGAATTAGTCAAGAGCCAGGCCAGGAGGCAAGGCATTGGAAACCGTATCCAGACGACCACTTGGGCCAGACAAGTAGACTGTGAGGCAATTGGGAAATCCTGGGATGGAGAGAGAGTGGTAGAGAGGAAGAAGTAAAAGACTTTGGGGCTAAATGGACATAAAGACAACTACCATAATAATAATAATAATAATGGTAATTCCAACTGGTATTTCCTGAGTGACCAATCTACTGTGTCTTGTATTTTACATTCACTATCTCATCATCTCCCTACAGCAACACTTAGAGGGGGAACACTATTATTATCCCCATTTCTCAGATAAAGAAACTGAGACTTAGAGAGAGTTCACAGCCAGCAAGCGGTGGGGCCTGAATTCAAATCTGACAGCAGAGCTCAGCTGCACACTAACAGCGCACTGCTTGCAGCCATGGTCGCATTTATTTTTTTGTTTGTTTATTCATTTGTTTTTATGAGGAAGGGCAACACTGGGTTGACCTCACATATTGCAAGGACCTTGTCAGCTTACAATCCCTTATTTTTTTAATTTACGCCTACTGCACCTGGTCTTCCTAGGTGGTCTCCCATCCAAGTACTAACCAGGCCCGACCCTGCTTAGCTTTCAAGATCAGACGGGATCAGACTTGTTCAGGGTGGTATGGCCGTAGACTATGGTCAAATTTCGAATAGAGGCACCAGTGAGAGTAAAAAGCCACGTGTGGAGTTCATCTCATCCGGGTGCAGCCTGAGTTCCGGTCCCCAAGGATGAGGAGCCAGAGAATGGAAGCCATCTGCCGGGGCCACATGAAGGAGTCTGGATTTGATCCCGGGTTTTTGTTTTTAAACTGGGATGTAGTTCACACGCTATAAAAATCATCCTTTCAAAGGGTATAATTCAGTGGTTTTTAATTTATTCACAAGATATATATAACCATCACCACTAATTCCAAAACACTTTCATCTCCCCGAAAGAAATACTATCTATTAACGGTCATTCTCCATTTTCTCCTATTTCTAACCCTTGACAACCACTAATCTACTGTCTTTGTGAGTTTGCCTTTTGCGGACATTTCATATAAATAGAATCATTCAATAGGTGCGATTTTGTGCCTGACTTCTTTCCCTTAGCCTAAGTTTTCAAGATTCATCTATATTGTAGCATGTGTCAGTACTTCATTCATTTTTAATGGCCAAATAGTATTTTCTTGTGGATAATACTATACTCTGTTTATCCATTCATCAGTTGATGGACATTTGGATTGTTTCCACTTTTTGACTATTATAAATAACGCTGCTATGAACGTTTGTGGAAAAGCTTTAGTGCAAACATATGTTTTCAGCTCTTTGGGGTATATAAGTAGGAGTGGAATTGCTGGGTTATACGGTAACTTTCTGAGGATCTGACAGACTGTTTCCAGGGAGGCTTTACCATTTTACATTCCCACCAGCAACGTGTGAAAGTCCTAATTTTTCCATTTCCTCATTAGCCCTTGTTACTGTCTGTCCTTTTGATTACAACCATCCTAGTGGGTGTGAAATGGTATGTCATTGTGGTTTCGATTTGCATTTTCCTAATGACAAACGATGTTCAGCATCTTATCGTGTGTGTATTGGCCATTTGCCTTTCTTCTTTGGAAAAATGTCTATTCATGTCCCTTGATCATTTTTAAATTGGGTTGTCTTTTTATTAATGAGTTGTAGCATTTCTCTATGTATCTTAATATCAGATCCTTATTTTCTCCTATTCTTTGACTTCTCTTTCCACTTTATTGATAGTTTCCTTTGGAGCACAAAAGTTTTTCATTTTGATGACGTTCAATTTATGTGTTATGTCTTTGGTTACTTGTGCTCGAGGTGCCATATCTAAGAAACCATTGCTTAATCCAAGAGCTTGAAGATTTAACCTTATGTTTTCTTCTAGGAATTTCATAGTTTTAGTCCTTACATTTCAGTCTTTGATCCATTTTGAGTTAATGTTTGTATATAATGTTAGGTAAGTGTCAAAATTCATTCTTTTGTATGTGGCTATCCAGTTGTCCCAGCATTGCTGTTAAAAAGACTTCTTTCCCTATTGAATTGTCTCGGCATTTCGTAAAACCCCAATTGCCTCTGAATGTATACATTCATTTTTGGACTCTTGGTTCTATATGTCCATCCTTATGCCAGTATCGCACTGTCTTAATTACCGTACTTTATAATAATCCACCCCCCGGGTTATCTTTCAAAATTTCAAATGAAATTTTTCGAACATACGAAAAACTAAAATAAATCTTGGGATTCGCAACCTCGATTTAACAGAAGTTGATATTTTGCTAGGTTTGGTTCATTTGTCTTTCTTTCTTTTTTAAGAAGTAAAATGTTTTAGATACAACCGAATCTACCTTACCCCTACCCTCGCCTATTTCCCCTTCCTCTTTCTCCATGGGTAACCACAAAACCAACATCCCGAAGCTGTCAGCCCTCTCGAGAATGTCATAGCCTATAAATTAAACATAGTATTGCCTTGTGGGTCTTAACATTCTACATAATAGCATCATCTTGAATGTAACCTTTCACAGCATGCTTCTTTCACTCAAGTTTATGTTTGCAAGCTTTTTTCCCACCTTGTCCACAGTACATTCATTTTCACTTTTGTGTGTAGTAAATTCCATCTGGACTAATCTATTATTTATTTATCCATTGCCCTGGCCATGGACATTTAGGTTGTTTCCAGATGCTCACTATTACTGAGGGTTCTGTAATGAATGGATATCTTCCTCTGAGTCTTCCTGTTTCCTTCACCTTTTTGCTCTAAACTTGGTTCTCCCCTGAGGGCCCTGCTTCCCCCAAAGGCTTCTAAGCAGTGGCCATTCTCTCAACTGCTGTCACACTCCAGGGCTGGGATAAGATAGGCATCCTCCTTGGTCTTCATAGCTACTTCCATGCTAGCCATTCTTCTTCTCTCCTCCCGAAAATGCCCAGATTCCTTAGAGGATGTATCATCAGACTTTACCACCCATTGGCCACTCCTATTGCAGCCATCTACACTCCTCCTCTGCCCTGCACTCTGGTCACTCGTCTCCCTGGTGGACAATTTTAGCTCCCAGCTCATAGTCATTCTCTCCAACGTGATCCTGTCACAATCGTGGTGACTTTGGTCACCACCTCTCAGTTCCACGACCTCCTCAGCCCCGGTAAATTTGTCCCCCTCCTACTTCAGCCCCTCACTCCCAAGGTCACACACTCTTGACCACATCATTCCCAGTAACTACACTTGTATAATCTCAGTTTCAAACACCCACTCTCCAACCACTCCCATCTACCTACCCAGCTCATGATCTTGAGTATCCAATTCCAACAGTCCTTCCACCCCACCCGGACTGATCCTGTCCCTTGCTCCCCACTTAGGTCCTTACCTCTCTCCTTACTCACCTCAGCATCCGTGGTCTTTCATTACAAGCACTGTTTACCAAACCCTCAACTCTCTTGAAGTTAAATAACTTCAACTTCCATGCTTGTTGCTACCTCTTGACAAAACCATGACGTGGGTGAAACCCAACCCTCAAGTCACTGCATCTGCACCAGTGCAGCTGAAAATGGCTGGAAAGAAGCACCCAGTCATGCTAAGTGAAAATTCAAGATCACTAATCTCCCATGGTTCTTCCATGCTGCCCAAAAGTCCTACTACATTTTCCTGGCTCTTTTGCTCTCCCACGATCCTAGACTACTTCGTTTGTCCTTCCCTCCACTCAAACCTTCAAGCCCTCTTCCCTGATCCTCACTGTCAACTGATGACCCTGATTTCTCTTTCCCTAAGAGAAGTTATCAAAAGAGCACACCCACCGACAACCACCGCATCTACCCACGGCATGCCCTTTCCTTGCTCCTGACTCATCCTCTCTTCTACTCACGGAAATTACTCCTCGGTTCTCCTATTTCTTTCCTGCATTATCAGTGTCCACTTCCCCACTGTGTCATTCTCATCTGCAACATACTGTTATTTCTCCATTCTTAAGAAAACAATGCTTTGATCCCACGTCTGCCTCCAATACTGCACCTTTACAGTAAAACCTCCCCAAATTGTGTGTACTTGCTGTTTCAAATTCTTCTCCTCCTAGTCTCTCCATTCCCATTCTGATTCTAAAGATTCCTTTGGGATTCCCTGTGATGGTAGGTTCATGACAGAAAGATCCACATCAGGGAAAGGAGGAGGAAATGAAACGCTAGAGCACGTTGTATTCGAAAGTATTGACAGAGGTGTAAGAAAATATTTTTGGTTTATGTGGGATGGAAAAACTGTGAAACATGTGAAGGATATAAAATGTCTTCGGTAGTTAAAAAAAAATAACTGTTGGAATCAGGTAAATTAACATGTATTAGATAATGAAACACCACAAGCTATAAGAAACAAACCCCAAGTCACATAACAATTCAGACATGATAAAAGTTTATTTTTTACAACATAAAGTCCACAGTGGATGTTTCTGATTAATGGGTAGCTCTTCTTCAGGTGGTGCTTCAGAGACCCAGACTCCTTCTCTCTGTGGCCCTGGTGTTGTTAACAAGTCACTCTGCTCATGTACGTGAAGCCAAGAAAGAGAAAACAGCACAGGGCACGGAGCATGAGAGGCTGGGGAAGTGCATCCCCAAGTCCAAGGTTCTTTCCATCATGACTCCTGACCTTCATTTTTATGGTTCACGTCTAGAAGTTGGGTGCATCAGCTGTGCTCACATTCCATTGACCAGAATACAGACATATGGCTTCATCTAACAACAAGGAAGCCTGGGAAACATCTAACTGAGTGTCCAAGATAAAGAGGAGAGAGGCTTGATCAAGAGCCAGCCAGTCTTTGCAAATAATGGAACTCCTTCAAGGAGCAGTGACCAGGCAAGGAGAAGATGATTCATCCTCCAGCACCTTATTCTGAATGAGGAGCTTGTTCTGGCCTGGATTCAGAGAGCAAGTCCCATTGTAAAATCAGAATTGCTTTTTTTCCAATAAGAAATTCCTTAGAAAAGCAAGAAACTCTGCACGTTCCATTTATCTCTTCTGCCATTTGATATGTTTCATGGGTTTCCAATTTGGTTTTTCAGTGTTCCATAAAAATAAGAGGTATCTTAAAGCCTGTAGAGTGTGACTAGTGTGGCTCATACCCTAAGTTTCAAAGGTTGGGACGCTGGCACGGCTCCACCTCCGACTGGCAGCAAGAGCTTGGCTACAAAGCCTCACGTCCCTGAGGATCAGGCTCCAATTCTGTGAAATGGTGATTAGTACTGCCTGCCACTGCAAGACTATTGGAGGATCAAAGACTTCCTCTTTCTCTGCTCTAAATGGTCCTCACAGCAGTCTTTTCGGGTTGAAATGGCCCCAATGGCCATTGCTCATTTCACAGACAGGGAAAATCTGAACTGGAAAGGTCATATGCCTGGCCCAGGGAAACCCCAATTCACAGTCCCCATACAAGAAGTGCTGGCTGAAACTATGAGAGGAGGTGACATTCCACAGGGAGAGAATCAGAAGAGGGAAGCAGAAAAGGGTGAGAAAGGGTGTGGAAGGAGGAGAGAAGAAAGTAACCCATGGAAGTACATCCCCAAGGCCAAGGTTCTTTTCATCGTGCCTCATGCCCCCTCATTTTCTTGTGATTTGTTTGCCCTGATGCCTGGTGATCTGGACACAGAGAAACAGAAGGGAGCTAAGAGCACGTGGCATCCCTGGGAGCCTTCAGGCAGGAGGATGACCTAGATGAATACTTTTCCCCTCTTTAATTCGCCCCCACCCCCACTTCCACCCCTCACCTATGGATGTGACCTGGATTAATATCGCTCTCGTGGTCAATGACTACCTGCTTGAGGAAAGGGACCCTGTCCTTGCAATTTTTACTTTACGTCCCAGGAAGTCGCAGCCCCAGGGATGTTGTATCTGCTGCATGGGCCTGGACCGCTTATCTAGACAGAGAATTTTTACTTAAAAAAAAAAAAATGTTAACAATACATCAGGGTGATGGGAATACAGGAGTTTTACTCCTTTTGCAAGATTGCTGTAAGTTGGAGATCATTTCAAAACAAAAAGTAAAAAATAAACCGGAAGGTTATCAGCATACAGAAGACCCCCTCATAACCTCTTTCAATCACTGCCCCCTTGAGGGAAGCCACCATTCCGACTCCTAATATCTAGATCAGTTTTTTTTTTTTTCTATTTGGATCACGTAGAGAGTGTTCTTATATGTGGACTTCTTTCATTCAACATTGTGTTTATGGGATTCAGCCATGTTGTTGCTTTTACTTTTAGTTCATTCATTCTCACTTCTATGGAGTATTCCTAAATGATGGAATAAGAATTCATCATATAGGGGCGGAACTTTTAGAATGACTGAGGAGCTCTGAAAACCCTCCCCACCAAAAACAATGATAAAACTGGGCAAAATGATTTTTAAAAATTGGAAAACAGGAAATTGATCAAAATTTTATGTAGTAGGAGAACAGTCACCTCTCAAAGGTGTCTATGTCCTCATCACGGGAATCTGTGATATGTTGTTGCATGACAAGGAGGAAGTAAGTTTGCAAGATAGAATTAAGCTTGTTAATCAGCTGACCATAAAATAAAGAGATGATCGTGGTTTAGCTAAAGGGGCCCAGTGTAATCTCAAGGGTCCCTTAAATGTGAAGAAGGAGGCAGTGTAAGAAAGATTTGACTGGTCGTTGCTGGCTTTGAAGATGGAAAGGGGCCACAAGCCAAGGAATGTAGGCAGCCTCTAGAAGCTGGAAAAAGCAAAGAAATAGATTTTCCTCTAGAGCTTCTAGAAGGAAGGCAGCCTGCTGACACCTTGATTTTAGCCTAGTGAGCCCTTTCTCTAGCCCAAAGGACTATAAGGTACTAAATTTTTTGTTATTTTATTTTAAGTCACTAAGTTCGTGATGATTTGTTATAGCAGCAATAGAAAACTAATACAACTGATACAAGACATTGAGAAATATTTACTCAAGAAAATCTGAATCTAAGTAAGAAGAGTGTGAGTCTGAGGTGTTTAGCCTGAGGCTGCATCCATAAGTCTCCTCCCCTCAGCTTCATGGTGTGAAAGTGGTGGGAAAGAGGTACCTCTCTTTGAAGCGGAGTGCGGAAAATTCCATGCCCAAAAGCATTGTCAAAAACAATAGTGATCTCAGTGCCATTCTATCAGGGAGGCAAATATCACAGCTAATCTGAGGTCTCAGTGTTGGCTGGGAAAAGCAGGAGACCAGTAGGCCAGTCAGAAATGGAACAAGGAGGTCTGGGGAATGAGATAGACAATAAGGTCTTAAGAAGACCCTACTTTTCTGTGACAGTCTGACAGGCTATGTAAAAGGGTGCACAGATCTCAAGACATATTAGAGAAGACCTTAATGAGCTACTCAGCACAAGTTTATTATGTGACCTTGAAAAGACAAAATTTACAATCTAAAATAGACATGTAAACTAGCTGCACCCTGAACACATCCCACAAAACATTTTGCAGATCATTTAGCAAAAGGTAGAAGCTTTACTAGCTCAACACATTTAAACACAACTTCTGACCAATCATTGACCAACCACCAACGAATGCTAACCCAGAGGCAATTCCTAGCATGAGGTTTAAAAATCAAACGAGAATAAAAAATGACCAAGGAAAGACAGACTGCACTAGCCACATGGCGAGGGAAACAAGATCTACAGAATTAGTCCAGAGAAGTCACCAAACAAAGAAACAAACTAACAAGAAAGCAGCAAGTATAAATGCCTCCAGTGGCAGGGAGGAGGGAATAGAATCTAGAGTTGCTACGATACATTATCTAAAATAGCTAGTTATCAACAAAAATTATAAGACAGGTAAAGTAACAAAAAAAAGTAACCCAACTATGTTTTATCTACAAAAGGCACACTTAAGAGTCAAAGACATATAAGTTGAAAGTAAAAGGATAAAAAGATATATTATGCAAACAGCAATCAAAGAGAGTAACTATATTAATATCACACAAAGTGGACTTAAGGACAAAATTTGTTATTAAAGTTAAATAAGGATATTTTATAGTAATAACAAGGTCAATCAATTAGGAAGACATAACCATTATAAACTTGTTGACCATTATAAACAGTACCCCGAAAACACACGAGTCAAAAATCGACAGAATTGAAGGGACAATTTGATAATAGTTAGAGTCTTCAATGCCCCATTTTTAATAATTAATATAAATAAGTAGGAGATTAAAAGAAAACAGAAGACCTGAATAACACCAGAAGCTAACTAAAATTACAGACATCTATAGAACAGTTTACCCAACAGCAGCAGAATACACATTCTTTTAAAGTGTACATAGACTATTCATCAGTATATACCATATGTTAAGCCATAAAACAAGGATCAATAAATTGTGAAGGACTGAAATCATCCAAAGTATGTTTTCCAACCACAATTGAATGAAATAACAGAAAGAAATTTTGGAAATTCAGAAATATATGAAAATTGAACAACAAATTTATAAGTAGCCAGTGGGTAAAAAAGAAGTCACAGAGATATTAAAAAATACTTTGAGTTGAATGAAAACAAAAACACAACACATCATGCAGCTGAAACAGTGCTCAGCGGGAAATTCATTATTGTAAATGCAAATACTGAAAAAGAAGAACAATCTCAAATCAACGACCTAAACTTCCATCATAAGAAACTAATAAAGACAAGCAAACTAAACTCAAAGCAAGCTGAAGGAGTGAAATAATGTAGATCGAAGTAGAAATAAGTGAAATAGAGAATAGAAAAATGACAGAGAAAATCAATGAAACCAAAGGTTGGTTCTTTGAAAATATTAACAAAACTGACAAGCCTTTAGCTAAGGGAACCACCAAAACCACCACCACAACAAAACTTTACTAGAAATAATAGTAGTGCAATAAGATTGCAGGGTAAAAGATCAATACGCAAAATCAACTGTATTTTTACATACGAGTTATAAACAGTACAAAAGTAAAATTAGGAAGCCAATTTCATTCAGGACAGTATTAAAAAGAATAAAATGCTTTGGAATAAATTTGACAAATACAGTGCAAGATTTGTAGAGTGAAAATTATAAATCTTTTGCCAAGAGAAATTAAATAAATCTAAACACATAGAGAAACATTCTTTGTCTATGGATTGGAAGACTCTTTGTCAGTAGAGAATTTCTCCTCTATTTGATCTATAGATCTAACTCAATCTTTATCAAAATCCAAACAGGCACCCCCCTTTTTAGTTTTTGTGGAAATCGACTAGCTGTTTCTAAAATTTATATTAAAAGAGAAAGGATCTAGAATAGCAAAAACAATCTTGAAAACTAATGACCAAGTCAGAGGACACAACTTTCTGATTTCGAGCTTACTATAAATCTATAGTTAATAAAGAGTGTGGGAGTGAATAAGAATAGATATAGAGATCACAGAACATCATTGAGAGCCCAGAAATAAACCCTGACATTTTTGGTCAATTGATTTTTTAACAAAGAAGCTAAGGTAATTCAATGGAAGAGGAATAGCTCCCCCGCCCCTCCGCCCCCCGCAGAAACGGTGCTGGAACAACTGGATGTCCACATGCAAAAGAATAAATTTGAACCCCGTATATCACGCCATTCACAAATCGAACTCAAAATGGATCAGAGACTCAAATATAAAGTTAAAACTATAAAACTTAGAAAATCTTTGTGATCTCGAGTTGCTAAAAGGTTTTTTAGATATGACAGCGAAAATACGATACATAAAATAAAAAAATTAATGAATTGAATGTTATCAGAATTTAAAACTTTGTAAATCTTAATGGGGATTAAGAGATTTTAACCAGATTCTATCTGTGAAACAAGGAAATAAAGGCTTATTTTTCTTTAAAAAAAAAATGAAAGAAAAGAAAAAAGAAGAAAGACAGTAGACTAGTGGTTAACAGAGAGTCGGGAGAGGTGAGGTAGATTTGATAAAAGGGGTCAAATACATGGCAACAGAAAGAAATCTAACTATGGGTGGTGAGCATACAATGCAATACATATATGACTTACTGTTGAACTGTACACTTGAAACATTAGATCTTGTCGATCAAAGTCACCATAATAAAAATAAAATAAAATTTAAAAATTTAAAAATAAAAAGAAAGAAAAAATATAATCGCTAGAAGAAAATATTTGCAAATTCTATATCTGCTTAAACGTATGTATCTAAAAATATAGAACACCTACAACTCAATAACAAGAACACAAATAATCCAATTTTAAAATAGGCTTCTGGGCAAGATGGCGGAGTAGGTAAACTCTGTGCTCTCTTCCTCTCATAACCACATCATAATTACAACTAAACTACAGAGCAGCCATAATTGGGAGTCACCTGAAGTCTAGCTGAACAACTGGAGACACACAGAAGAGATCGCCTCGAGACTGGTAGGAAGGGCAGAGAGGCAGAGGACTGGTCCCACACTGATGTGTGGCGGTGGAGAATTGGGAAGGATATCTTGGCTGTGGAGGTCCCCCCAGAGGAGCATGTGGTCCTGGCCCCTCACCAGGCTCCCCAGCCCAGGGTTCCAGTGCCAGGAAGAGAAGTCCTCGCAATTTCTGGCTGTGAAAACCAGGAGCAATTGTGGCCGAGTGAGATGGAAGGCTGCTGGAGTTGCAGACTTTCCTCTTAAGGGGCCCAAGTGCAAACTTGCCCACTGATGGACTTACTCACTCTGAGCTCCAGTGCTGGGGCAGGAGCTTGAAAGGCACCAGGGATAGATGGGTAGGAATTGAGTTGTCTGGCTTCGAGGCGAGGGCTGGAAGGGAGGCTTTCTTCCAGATAGAAGTGCTGACAGAGGCCGTTGTTCCTTTGTTGAGCCCTCCCTGCCGGGAATTCAGAAGCAGGCAGCCGCCATATATGATTCTCCGTCAACCTGCCCAACACCATTTGCCCTACCCCTGATTCCCTAAGACCCTGCCCCTCCCAACATGAGAGTCCACCCAATCCTCTTCCAGTGGATTTTCCATATAAACGGCCTGTCTTGGCTCATGCTGCAAACTTTCCAAAAGTTTCTCAAAGGTTAATAAAACCTAAATAGCGTCTGGCCTCAGCATGCCCCATACCTCTTGCTGAGCAGCCTCAAGCCCAGCGTGAGTGCGGCCAACCTCGGTTTGTGGCTTGGCTTCTTGAGGCACATCCAAGCCCAGGGTGTATGGTGGCCATCTGCAAACTGCTTAATGGCTCATGCCAGGTGGCCCCAGGTAGGGCACAGGCTTCAGCCGAACTTGGCCCTAGCCTGCACACCTGGTGGCCAGCTTCGGTCTGATCTGGAGCACAACCTGAGCCCAAATTCAAGGAAGACACACTCAAAGGGCAGACTGGGCAGCCACCAAAGCCCTGCTAAAGTGAATCCTGCTCTGTAGGGTCAACCCCTGTACAGCACTGTAGTCACAGCTAATCCTTATAGCCGGTCAGCCTGAGGGTCAATCCCTCCCACTGGCGTGCAAACAGCAACCAAGGCTCAACTACAACAGGAGGGACACATAACCCATGTGTCCTTTAGGACACACCTGGAGCACCCAGCTCAGGTGATAAGGGAGACTGTGCCACTGGGCCCCACAGGACACCTACTACACAAGGCCACTCTACTAAGACCAGGAGACTTAGTAGCCCTACCTAATACATAGAAACAAACAGGGAGGCAGCCAAAACAGGAAGACAAAGAAGAAACATGTCCCAAATGAAAGAACAGAACAAAGCTCCAGAAAAAGAACTAACAAAATGGAGACAAGCAACCTACCAGATGCAGAGTTCGAAACTCTGGTTATAAGAATGCTCAGTGATCTCAGGGGAAGAGTAGAACTCAGTGAGAACTCAGCGAGAGCTTTAACCAAGAAATAAAAAACATAAAAATAGATATAGAAAACATAACAAAGAGCCATTCAGAAATGAAGAATACAATAACTGAAATGAAGACTACCTTAGGAAAAATCAACAGATTAAATAAAGCAGAGGATAGAATCAGTAATTTAGAAGACAAGGTAACAGAAAATACCCAATCAGAATGGCAACAAGAAAAAAGAATCCAAAAAAATGAAGATAGTTTAAGGGGCCTCTGGACAGCATCACGCATACCTACATTTGCATCTTAGGAATATCAGAAGGAGAAGAGAGAGAGTAAGGAATTGAAAACCTATTTCAAGAAATAATGACAGAAAACTTCCCTAATCCAGCAAAAATAATAGACATATAAGCCAGGAAGTGTAGAATTCCAAACAAGATGAACCCAAAGAGGCCCACACCAAGGCACAATTAAAATGCCAAAGGTTAAAGACAAGAGAGAATCTTAAAAGCAGCAAGAGAAAAGCATTTAGTTACCTACAAAGGATTTCCCATAAGACTGTCAGCTGATTTCTCACAGAAACTTTGCAGGCCAGAAGGGATTAGTAGGAAATATTCAAAGTGTTGAAAAGCAAGGACCTACAGCCAAGATTACCCCACCCAGCAAAGCTATCATTTAGAATCGAAGAACATAAAGAGCTTCCCAGACAAGAAAAAGCTAAAGGAACTCATCACCACCAAGCCAGTATTACAAGATATGTTGGAGGGACTTCTTTAAGAAGAAGAAAAAAGAAAAAAGATTAAAATATGAATAATAAAATGGTAATAACTACATATCTATCAATAATTACTTTTGACATAAATGGATTAATACTCCAATCGAAAGATAGGGTGGCTGAATGGATAAAAACACAAGACCCTTACATATACTGCCTACAAGAGACTCTCTTCAGATCGAAAGACACACACAGACTGAGAATAAAACGATAAAAAAAGATGTTTCATGAAAATGGAAACAAACGAAAAGCTGGGGTAGCAATACTTATACGGACAAAATAGATTTTCAAACAAAGGCCTTAATAAGAGTCAAAGAAAGACCCAGTTATCTCACTTCTATGTATTTATCCAAAGAAACCTAAAACACTACTTCAAAGGGACATGAGAATCCATATGTTCACTGCAGCGTTGTTTACAGTAGTCAAGACGTGGAGGCCAACTGAGTGTCTATCAATGGATGAATGGATAAAGAAGAGGTGGTATATGCACACAATGGAACGTCACTCGGCCATAAAAAAGAATGAAATTTTGCCATCTGCAGCAACATGGATGGAACCTAGAGGCTCTTGTGCTGAGTGGAGTAAGTCAGACAGAGAAAGGCAAATGCCATATGATTTCACTTACATGCAGAATCTAAAGAATGAAATAACCAAACAAACCGGAAACAAACTAATAGATACAGAGAACATTTTGCTGGTCCCCAGATGGGAGGGGGTTTGGGGGTAGGTGAAAAAGGAGAAGGGATTAAGAAGCAAAAATTGGTAGTTAAATAGACTGTCATGAGATGTAAAGTATAGCATGGGGAGTATAGTCAATAATATTGGAATAACTATGTATGGTGTCAGATGGGTGCAAGATTTATCAGGGTGATCACTTTGTTAGTTATATAAATGTCTAATCACTATTGTACACCTGAAACTAATCTAATATCATATGCCAACTGTAATTTTTTTAAAAAAGAAGAATACATCGTAAAATTTTAAAAAATAAAAATAGGCAAAATAACTGAATAGCTATATCACCAGAGAAGACATGTGAACATCCAATAAGCACATGGTAGGATGTTCAACATCTTTAATCGTTAGAGAACTGTAAACCACAATAAAATACTACTTACACACCACAAAAATGACTATAATCAGAAAAGACGGATAATAACAAGTGTTAGCAAGGATGAAACTAGATCCCTCATAAATTGATGGTGGAAATGCAAAATGGTACATCATGTCTGAAAAACAGTTTGGCAGTTTCTTAAGAAGTAAAACAAAAAATGTTTATATGACTCAGTAATTGCACTCCTAGGAACATTTACTCAAGAAAAATGAAACCATATGCCTACACAAAGACTTAAGTATGAATATTCGTAGCAGCTTTATTCATAAAAGCCTAAAAGTGGAAACAACCCAAATGTCCATCGATGGACGAATGAATAACCAAATGTGGTATACACATAGAATGGAATACAATTCAATCATAAAAAGGAATGAAGTACTGATACATGCTAGAACATGAATGAACCTCAACAACACAATGTTAAGTGAAAGTAGCCACATATGAGGTGATTCCATGTGTATGAAATGTCCAGAAAAGGCAAATCTATAGAGGCAGTAATTAGATTAGTAGTTGACTGGGGCAGGCAATGGGAAAAGGGGAGAGACTGCAAATGAGCAGGAGGGATTTTTCGGGGGTAGTGGAATGTCCTAAAATTTAATTCTGGTGATGGTTGCACAACTCTGTACATTTATACTGAAAATCATTGAACTGTCTAGTTAAAAATAAAGTGAGACAAAAAGATCGGGCTAAAACAAAAGCAACAAAAAAGAATATATAATTTACCCAATCTACCGTTGATACACATTTGGGTAGTTTCCAGTTTGGGGCTGTTATAAATGCTGCTAATATGGACATTCTCGTATATGTCATTTGGTGAACATACGTACAAATTTCTCCTCGTTATATACCTAAGAGTAGAATTCTTGGATCACACATACATTCCACTAAAGATGTAAATACTGCTAAAGGTTTTCCCCGGGGACTTCTGCCAGTTTACGTCTCCATAAGCAGTGCATGAAATCTCTAGTTTTTCATCCTCCAGACACTTGGCATTGTCTGTCATTTTCTTTGCAGCCATTCTGATGGTTGGGTAGTGGCACCTCGTTACGATTTTAATCTGCATGGCCCTGATAACAAGTACAATTGAACACACTTCCTCCTTTGTTTTATTTTGTTTTATGGCCACTTGAAAATCCTCTTTGTGAAACGCCAGTTCAAGTATTTTTGCCCTTTTTTCCACTTAAGTAGTCTTGTTTTCGTATTGATTTTTATAGCTCTTTATAGATTTGGGGAAAGCGTTTTTTTATGCCACATTTTGACTTGACTTGAGGTTAGGATGCTTTCCAAGGTCCACAGCTGTAAGCGAAAGGGCCAGAATTCAAACCTTAGCAGTCCGATTTCAAAATCTAGGCTCTCAACTCGTACATCTGACTGCCTCTCACAGTCCCTGGGAGAGATCCGCCTCTGAGTTTTTGGCCATCCCCACCTGGCAAAAAGTATCTTTCCAGGCCCAACCAAAGGCTTTCCCTGATGTGTTCCCCTGCCCCACCAAACAGAGTTCCATGGCACCCTCCTCTCAGCCACCAGGCTGTCTTTGCCCAGTCATGACCTGACTCCGCACTGAGCCATGAACATTTCCAGGCAGGCCCTGGGCCTTGTCCATTATGCTGTCACCAGCCTCGAGCACACAGCAAACCTCTCCAAGAGACGTTCATTGCTCCTGAGAGGGTTTGCTTCAGCCTCCGTCTTTCTGTTGGACTTAGAGAAATCGCTACCCCATCTCTGGCCTCAGTTTCTCCAGAGATCCCAGGAGTGAGATTTTCCTCTGATTGTTCCTCAGCTGCTGAAAGCCCCATCTCTCCCTGCCAGGGGAATCACCTGGTGACCTTCCTTCTACACCCTGCTCGGTGAGAGGGAGACAGAGCTGCTGGTTGGGCTGGCCCAAGGTTCTTGGACTGTCCTGGAGGAATGTCTGAGTCACCTTCCTGACTACGGAAGGTATTTGACTTGGGTGACGAAGGGTCAGGAAAGTCCTGAGCCCTCTGTCCAAACTACTCCTGCTGACCGGCTGGCGCAGGAGGATCATGCAGTAACAACATCCCACTGATGATAATAATTGTTATTAGGTATTATATACGTCATCACCACCACCCCTCCTTCATAGTGCTGCACCTCCCTAAGCCAGGGAGCTGGGCAGTGGGATGGTTAGAACAACAGGTGGGGGGCAGGCTGGAGCCTTCACCTCTCTGAGCCTCAGTTCCCCCATCCGTAAAATGCGACGACAGTCCTTTTTCTCATGGGTCGCTGTGACAAATAGTCGTGTAAGCCACACAGTGCCTGGCACGTAGCTCTTGGTTTAGACCATCGTATAGAGGAGAAGATCCGTGAGCAACTGTGAGCAAACAGCAGGTGTTTTATTCACCCCGATGTCCCCAGCATCCAGCATGTGATAAATATCAAAAAGACCTCAGGAATGTCCCACTGTCAGCTCTGACTCCAGTGGCCGTGTGCCTTTAGACAATCTTCTTTCCTTCTCTGCATCCAGCCTCTTTCTGGGGGTTGATGAGGCGTTCTCTAAGCTCATGCTTTAATATCAAGGCTCAAGGCAGCAGTAGGTCACATTAGGGACTCAGAGTGCAGGCAGCAGAGCTGGCTTGGTATGGTTTCTTCTCCCACACTAACTAGCGATGCAACATAAGGGAAGTTCTTTGACCTCTCTAACCCTTAGTTTCTTATCTGTAAACGGCGTCCAGAGACTCTCTATCCATCCGTATTGTTTGGAGACTTCGACACATGAGGAATGCTTGGCACAGACCTGGAACATCATACGTGCTCAATTACTTAAAGATTATTAAGCGTGAGGAGAAGTGGGGGGAAGGCAGGGGGGAAGGTGGTTGTAAATCATGTGTTGTGGAAACACGCAAGAAGGGGCAACGAACCCCAGCTGGTGAGTAGAGGGGAGCTCGCTAGGGAAGATGGGCCTGGAGGCTCAGAGAGGGGAGGTGACCTGCCGGATGCCACACAGCTGTTGCAGCAGACCTGGTCCCGGTTTGGGCTGGAAGCCAGTGATCTGTGATGGGGCTGGGCACTGGCCTACAGATGACTCCTCGGGAAGGGGGTTGCTGCTTTTCAGGGTGTACTTGGGAAGCTCTGATTTCTTCTCCCCCTTCTGAGAAGCCAAGGGCTCTTAAACAAACAAATCAATCTTGGTCTGAGTTCTATTTCATTCAGAGTTTTTTTTTTAAGATAATATGTCTGAGCAGGGACTGTTTATCCCTGCCAGTTTCACCCCCCAACTTGAGAAGCGAGTTCCAGACTATGAGGCCAAACTGGATTCTAGACCATCATGGACCTCAGTTTCCCCTTTGGTAAAATAAACAGATTCTTCAGGCATTTGTAGACTCTTGTAAACGACGTTACAAGGCGGATGGGGGGAACAGAGCTGGGGACAAGGCGGTTGGGGGGAACAGAGCTGGGGACGTAGAAGACCCTGTCTGCTTGCATATGCAGAAAACATCCTGCAGGCTGCCTGAGGGATGGGTAACAGCCTTCCCTCTGAGGAAGGAAACTGGGGTCAGAGGTGGGAGGAAAGTGTTTCACTTTTTATGCTTTTATACTTTTTAAAGTTGAATTATGTTAAAAAAATTTTTTAATGTGTGATGTAAAATTTTTTTTAATGTATTAAAAAATGTATTAAATTCGGTATTTTGGTATTTTTAGAATTATGTAAATTTAATGTATTAAATTCAGTATTCTGGTATTTTTAGAATTATGTAAGTGACTGCAGTTTTGATTTCTTTTTAACACACCGAAGTTCAAAGAGGAAAACCCCCAATGGGGGGGATCTGGCCAGAGACTCCCCGATGCCAGCAGGAGGAGGGGGTCGGGGGAGGAGAAAGAAGAAAAGACATATCTGATTAGAAAAGTCAAACCCTATTTAGCAAGATACAAAAAAGAAACTGAAATCCTTCTTCCTCCCTCCCTCCCCTGAAATAACCTCTTATAATCGCTTTCTGTGATTCACTGGCAAGGGGCTGGGACCAGAAAAATAAAACTAAAAGGGAGGAAAAGGAAGGCATTGTGAAAGGCAGATTTCCATCTCATTTAACCCTTAGTCTGGTAGGTGCTATTTCTGCAGGTGATTTTGTCCTATTTCCGTGGGCCTGGGGCTGGGCTAGATTCTCCTTGGCCTAGAATGCAAACCAGGGGCCCACCTGGGAGCAGCACCCTGTCCTCTGCAAGTTAGTCAGTGATTTCCTCAGCCGGAGGCCACGCAGAGCCTGCCCAGCCTCAGTCCTGTCCCCCAATAAATCACCTTAGGCCCTGGCATCAGCGGAACCGTGAGCATCTCCTCGGCTGGCGGACCGAGAAAGGTGGCGAGGGTGTCCGGAGCACAGATGCCTTTTTCTAGCTCATTTTAATTATAAAAGTAATACACGCTCATGATAAGGAGCCCAGAGAATGGGAGCTCTTTCCATTTCCCTCTCTCCAGAGTGAACCGAGTGACCAGGTTTCCCGGCCTGCGCCCAGGGCTGTCGGCAGGTCAGTCCTGCGAAGCAGTCAGAGTAACGCTGCCATTCTACAGACGAGGAAACCGAGACTTGGAAAGGGAGAGGGACTGTTGAGGCCACACAGCTGAACACTGGCAAAGCTGGAATTTGAACTTGACTTTCTCACCCTCAAGTCTATCAATTCCATGAGTCTGCCAGGGGCGTAAGCTCTGAACAGCTCCATCCTAAGTTTACAGTGTATCCTTTGCCTCATCCCTTGTCCCACACATAACACACAAAATATCACACTTGCACATGACATACGTAGAGTGACTAACCTAGCAACACGAGAATGTCTCCCATACACGTATACACACTGGCCCAGTGGGGTGCCCTCACCCCCACAGCCATCTCTAAACCAACATGCACAGTTGCACACACTTAATCACACATGTGCAATGTGCATAAACACACTTCAGACACATTCTTGTTCTTATTCCAAGAGACACAGACACTGGCACATGCCCCCTCCCCAGAGACTCCCCTCACCCACTCCATCAGAGCCCACTCTTCAGAGAAGCCACATCTCCCTCCTGCCCTCCTCTCTGGGTGATCAATTGCTGTCTTCTAGACCAGTATTGTGCCAGTAGATGCCACTTGTCCCCCAGCCAAAACTGAGCCCCTTACCTCTAGGCCCTTCCTCTCTGGGCCAAGGTCTTAAGGCAGCAAAATTCTCACAGCCCTGATACCCCATGGAGTTTTGGTGAAGAACCTCATCATTCACCATCTGCCTCCTGAGCTTCATGTGCCCAGGTATCTTGAAGGGGAACTTGGCTGGAAGATAAAAATCCCAACTCTGAGGTGGAAGCCAAACCCTAACTCTCACCCTGGCCCTGGTGACATTCTTATCCTGTTTCTCATCTCTATGGCATGTTTCCAAATCAATGCCTCAGTTTCCCTCAACAGTTCTCAGAGGCTGGAAACCTGCACACTCAGTCTGACTCGAGGATCTCCCATAAATGTAGCTCAAACTTCACGAGAAAAACACACAGTCCTCCTCCAGAACTACTTGGGGTCCGCTGGGCTGGCGCAGAGTAGGTGCTCAATTGAGTCTCCGAGTAGGTGGTAAAGGAACATTCTTCGCTTCCATAGCCTGATGTTAACTAGGAGAAATGTCACTGCTGGGATTAGAGCATGGGGACTGAGGCCCTTAGTTGGGGGCCATACATATCTGGGAGAAAAGACATTGAATTTGGGGGTTATTCATTCCTTTGCTCAATTAACAAATATTTCCAGAGTGGGTACAAGGTGCCAGGCGCTGGGGATCGGTGGAGAGCTCAGAGCTCAGGCAGGCTCTGCTCACATGGATTGCGAGGTCTGCTACAGACCACCTGACCTAGAAAAATATTGCATGGGACTGTGTCTCGTTTTATAGGGAGCACGTTCAACCAAGACACTTGCTCTATGTATTTGCTGAAACCTTTGGAGAACGAAGGAGGTGTCGGTAATGCTTGAGTTTTTATTTTTTAGAAGGAAAAAAATTTTTCATGGCTTTTTTTTTTGTATTGCAAAAGCAGTGAATTTGGGAAACATGGCTCCCCAGGACATCTTGGGATGGGGAGCAGGGCACCCTGTTTTTGTACTACTCAGTGATGACCTACTGGGATGCAAGTTCACCTCTTGCCCATCCAGGCTCCTCCTGGCTTGTCCTTTGTTGAGGTCCCCAGGAACAAAAATGTAGGTATCTTTTTCAAGATCTAGATTCAGCCCCCACCAAAAACAACCCTAAAAAAGAACTGCAGGAAACAAGCCTAAAGAAATCAGAAAGCTAGCTCCTACCCAAAATTAAACAGGAAACTGGAAGCTATTTGATGATGATTAAATTTCCGGAGGAAATGCTGAAACTGAGTGGCTCTGTGTTGGTGGGAGAGGCAGGCAGTTGTTGCTTCCTGTCTGTCTCCCCCAGAACTGGGACACTTCTCTTCCACCTTGGAAGCCCCATTTTGATGGCCTCGGGCATGGGACAGAGCCTGGAATGCTGGCTTCCAGCATTTTGGGGGCCAGATCGGCTGGGGAAATGACCGCATCAGTCCAGGGTTTTCATGATGCACACAGAAAACGAGTGACAGCTGATGGGAAAATAGAATATGTGTCCTTTGTACTGCTCTCTCAAGGCTCCCGGCTTCCCTGGAGAAACTGATGGCCCATCTTAAACCTCGAGGCTCCTCTATACCATCCTCAGTTCTCAGACCCGCCTCCTCTCAGCCCCACTCCCAGGCTTTCGCCCATGCCCTGCCACCCACATGGAATAGCTTCTCCTTCGTCTCGACTTCGGCAGATCCCGCCTGTCCTTCTCTGCCCACCTTCTTCAGGAGATTGTCCCTTCTTTGGCATCCTCGGAGGTGGGCCGCGTAATTTAATTGGGTAGGCTCTGACCTCTTTCTTCCCCATGTTTCACAGGCGAGCCACCAAGGTCCACATTATCCAATCGAAAAATAACACAAGCCGCACACAGACAATTAAATTTTGCTAGTAACAACACTGAAAAAGGAAACAGAAATAGATGACATTAATCTGAATAGTGTATTTTATTTAACGCAACGTGGCCAGAGTATAATCACTTCAACATGTCATCAGCATTAAAAAATAATAAAATAGTTTATATGTTGTTTTAAGTTATTTTATTTTCATACTTTCTTTGAAATCATTTGTATGTTACATTTACAACCTATCTTAATTCCGGGTAAACACACTTCGAATGCTCAATGGCCAGCACCTGACTTCCGTGTTGGCCAGCACAGATCCAGGCTGTATTAGTCTTTGGGTTCCATGTGACAGAAGATTACATTACATTAGCTTCAGTGAAAAATAGTGTTGGCTCATGAAATTGAAAAGAACCGGAGGTACATGGTTTCAGGCACAGCTAGATCCAGGCGTTCTAGTAATGTCGACGTCATCAGAGATCTGATCTTCTGTATTCTCCAGCTCTTTTCAAGCAGGCTCCAGATGGCATAACTAGGACAACCACCAACCTCAGGCTTCCCTCTACCAGGTCAGCCACCTGACCCCCAGGCCCAGCTTCTGTTCGCCAAGACTTTCTCCGGCCAGACTCCCATTGGACCAAGTGGAATCATGCGCTCATTTCTGAACCAATTACTCTGTAGCTAGGTGAATGCCATTGATTGGTCAGACCTGAGCAAAACAGGCCCATTTCCTGCACTGCGGGAGAGTAGAGTCATCCTCACCTGACCTGCTGGGACGGAAGTGGAAGAGGGCTTGTTTCCCAAGGAAAAATCAGGGGGCTGGTACCAGAGGGGGTGGGGGAGGGAGAGAGGGAGAGTTGGGTAGTGGGGGTGGTCTGGCCAAAGTAAGGATTGGATTGAATCACCCGGGGCTTCCACAGAACACTAGAGTATCAGGTCCAACAGGAAAGCCATGATTTAGTCTTGGGGAAATGTTCAAGATATTTAATGACAAATATGGCACCTTCCAATGAAGACGGCTAACGGCCTTTTGCTAGATCTATCCAGGAGGTCAAGGGACTGTGGAGAGTCAGGAGTGGGAGGGTCCAGCCTGGCAATGGGGGCCCAGAGCAGTCCTCTTTAATGACTAGTACTGCAGTAGTTTATTCTACCTACACAGATATGGCCATAGGGAGTGGACCAGGAGAATATCAGGTGGCCTAGAGCTCAGACACTGCAACTCCCCTCATCCCTACACTGAGCACTAAGCCCACTTGGAGAGAGAACTCTGGGTTGGTGGGGCCTAAGCAGAACACAAAACCCTTAAAGCCGAAAGAGGCAGAGCTGATGGGGCCTGCGAGAGGTTCTGGAGGTGCCAGAAGCTCAGGTGTGTGTAAAAGCGATGAGCCCCTGAGGAGGGCTGGGCGTGTGGATCAGAGATAGAGGCTCCAGGGGAAGGCAAGGGGGCATGGGTGACCTCACCTGGGGAGGCTTCCTGAGCTCCACCTGAGAGGGACAGAAAACTGGCTTGAAGAACCCAAGGAATTTACTCATCCATCTGTCTATCCATCCATTCATCCTGCCGCCATTCAACCATCCATTGATTTGTCCATTTATCCATGCATCCAATACTTATTTATCAAGCTCCTGCGATGTGTGACAAGCACTGTGCTACCTGCTGAGAATACCTGGTGGCCAAGGTGGCCAAGGTCCCTGTCTTCACAGAGCACAGATCCTAGTGGGAGAGAAACATGATCAGCAAATGAGCACGCTTAACACCTGTAAGAAGGCAGCCAAGTAGAAGGTGAGTTGGAGATGGGATGGGGGACCACTTTAGCCAGGGAGCTGAGGAGGAGACATTTGAGCTGATGAAGGAGTGATGGACAGAGCTAGCCTTGCATCAGTGGAGGGAAGATGGCTCCACACAGAGGAAAGAGCAAATGCAAAGGCCCTGAGGAAAGAATATGCTTTGTGTCTTGGAGGAACAGGAGGATGGGGCAGGGGGCTGGAGATGGGACAGGGGGCTGGAGGTGGAGCTGAGGTCAGACAGGTGAGCAAGGCTGGCTCAAACGGGGTAGTTAGGATCTGCTGTGGATGTGGGGATGGCGCTGTAGACGCTTTCTGCAAAGCCAGTTGGGCAGGTGAGAACTCGCTCCATAATATTCACCAGGTACAAGAAACGGTCCTTGGCTTTATTTCTCTGGGCTAACACGTAAAGCATTTATTCTGTTCCACGCACTCTAAATGTTCAGCATGTATGAACTCTGTAATCTTTACAACAACCCTTTAGGCAGATACTATTCCTAAATCTATTTTACAGACAGGAAAACTGAGGAACAGAGAGGTTAAGTCACTCCTCTATGGTCACAGAGCTAGCAAATGGCAGAAGCAGGATTTGAACTGAGATGGTTCCAGAATCCACACATTTACACACTCAACCATGCTGCCTCAAGTTAAAAACTGGCTCTGTGTCTCTTATTATCAGAGTGGAAAGTTACAGTCTCTCCCACTCCTGGGGTTCTCTTTCTAGGGTGACCACAGGCTTTGGGGGAGGGGGCACAATAAGCAACCCAGAGGACTCAAAAGTGAGCACCTGGTGTTCTGTCCATTATGGTCACCCCTGTCCACGAGATCCATTCAAAATCGGGAAACTGGGCTGCCCATCTCTCTCTGTGCCAAGGGTAGATTTGGGGGTCTTTGGTTCTGGCTCCAGAGGGACTGAGCAGTTCCCATCCATCCCATCCCATCAGATATTCATGCTTTCTTCATCCACTTCACTCCTGGCCTCCTCCCTCAGTGGGCCGAGATGCCCAAACCGGAGCCTTGGCAGGCACTTATTGCTGGCACATGATGACTAAGGAAACCAGAACCTGAACCACAAAAACTTGGCCACGCTTCTTGGACTGGCTTGCTGGGAAAAGCCTATCCTTTCTTTTAAGTCTCCTGTAATAATAAAAACAGGACTAAAAATACCATTTCAAAAGCTGGCCTGCCAAAGTTGGCAAGCCATCATGGCTTTTTATTTTATTTATTTATTATTTTTTTTTTTAAGGAGATAATATAAAAAAAGCACCTATCACGGTTCTAGTAGTTCTCAAAAAGGGATATTGAACCAGAAAAATCAGGCTCCACTGATCAGCTGAGTGACTCTGGGTAAGTTACTTGGCCTCTCTGACCCTCGTTTTCTTCATCTGTAAAATGAGGGCAATGATACCCTGTGTGGTGGTGCTATTTCGAATATTAAGTGGAATAATGGATGTAAAGAAGGCGTTCACTAAAACTCAGCATCCTGCCACACTTTTCCCAGGCGGAAGTGGTGATATGTGCCAAAGTCGCAGTGATGCTAGGGTTCTTCCTCTGAGGCCTCTTGGCTGGCTGAGCAGCAGGTCCCCACTCAGCCATCTGACTTCATCTGTACCATCTGACTTCTTCAGGGCTGAGCACCAGAAAAGCGGGACCGGGATTTCCCCAGCTGCTGGTAGACTTTCCACAATGAGCTCAGGGTACTTTCCTCCCAAGCAGGACAAACGTCCAAAGTGGGGAATGGGAGAGACCTGTCTCTTGGGGATCCATTGCTGGTGTCCAGGCTGCTGATAAGGAGAAAATGGGATAAACAGGAGTAGTGGCCTTCTTCCTGCCCATTTTTGGTCTTGAAAGCCTGGAGCTAGAACAGGATCCTGAAAGACTTCTTTCATGCTAGGAGTCTGGCCTGAAAGGTATTGGATGAGAACAGCCAACCATCCATTCAAACCCAGGAGACAGGGCCGAGTGGGGTCCCAGCACTGACCTCCATCAAATAAGCATTTTCTCCAAGACAGGCCAGCAGGGCAGCAAGCAGAGCCGGGCTGGCCTGGGCTTCGGCTCTGCCCCGCCTCTCTTTTCTCATCTCTCGGATGATGCACACTCAGAAAGGTAGATGGTATAAGGCATGAGGGGAGGGTTCCAGAGGCAGAGAGCACCGGGCTTCTCCCCCAGAGAGGACCTTGGCAAGTCACTCAGCCTTTCTTAGCCTTAGCTCCCTGGTCTGCAGTATGGGGCAGGAGCCGGGGATAGCAGCACCATACTGCAGTGTCTGAAGCACTGGCTCAAAGGGAAGTTGTGAGCATCTGGCAACCTGGCCCCTCTGTGATCTTGGTGACTTTCTGTTGCATCCCCTGTCTGCCAATCACCACCCTCCACACACAAACCCTGGCCAGCCCGCAGAGCTTGTCCTTTTTATGTCCCAAAACACATCTTGAATCTTGAATTCGACCACCTTTTGCAATCTCCACTTCCCTGGTCCAGCCGCCGTCATCTCTCATCCTCCGTTGCCATGGCCTTCTCTCTGGACTCCGTTTTTCTCTTGGCCTCTCACATCCATCCTCCACACAGCTACAGCCGAAGGGATCATTCCGAAAGGCCAACTGGATCATGTCGTTCCTCTGTTTAAAACACTACAGTGACTCCATCACACACAGAAGAAATCCAAACTCCTTTCCCTGGCATCCAGGCCCTGTGTGATAAGGACTCTGCCTCCTCCCCTGCTTACTCCTGCCCCACTGACCTTCCTGACCTTCCAATAGACCATACTCCTCCCTGCCTCAGGACATCTGCACTGGCTGTGTGCTTCCCACCTGGAATGCCACCATTCCTCATTTTGATTTTGTTCATCTCTCCCTTTTCATCTCAGCGTCACCTCCTCAGAGAGGCCCTCCCTGACCACTCTTCCTATGAGAGTCCCTTAGCCATTCAATCACTGTTAAAGGATACCGTTTTTAAAGGTAAAATCATGATTCTCATATAAATATAAAATGAACGCAAGTCCAAGATTTCATTTTATGGGAGAACCAGTAAGATATTACAACTGGTTTAAAAGAGAATTCAAAGACACGTATATTGGCAATTAGAAATGATTGAATGAATTTAAAAACCAATATAAAAATAATATCCACAGGACAATAATTAATTGCATTCTACCCCAACAAAATCCACTTGTCTTTCTATGGACGCGAGTCATCGGTATGTAGGAGTCATGAAAGGTGCAGGCCCCTAGAGTCACAGAGCCGGGACACCAGTTATCTTCGGGGGCCTATTTCAAAGTCTCTTACAAGTTTCCAGACACATCCTCTTCCTTGCACTTTACCAGGACCTGAACTCATTTATTCGGCTATTTCTACTCTTTCTCCTTTCACCCCACGCTGCTTCTTGAGGGCAGAACTTGTTGTGTACAAGGCATCTAGAAGAGTGTCTGGTACACGGCAGGTGTTCAGGAAATGTCGAGGCCCTTCCCAAAGTCCAGGGCAATTTGTATTTTGGGAGAGGACACCAAAGACATCATGGCTGAGCCTAAAGAAAGAAATGCAGACAGCAGGTGGGTTGGGGGCACTTGGGGCGAGGAAAACAGGAAAATTGAGGAGGGCTCATCACCTGTCAAATAACCAGGACCTCTACCCACTCCAGGGCCTGCACCGCCCTTGACATCCCCAGCCCTGAGGGGTCCAGGGGGCCCTGAATCCGGGTGCTAGGGCGCGTTCTCTGGCTGAGGCTGCTCTGGTACCGTTTCAGGTGAGCCAGAGGGCACTGAGGCGTAAATATGACTCCACTACTCACATCTTCTGGGTCTGTCCCCTGGACTTCAGGATCGGCTGGGGCGACTTTCAGGTGCTCTCTTTCAGACGCTCTGTGCAAAGTGGGGATTAGCGCTTACCCATGTTACGCAGCAGCAACTCAGTGGCCCAGCCATGCCAGAACCTCGTGTCCTGTTTCCCCGTCCTGCCTGCCTTTCTTTAGGAGTTATATCTTCAGGGCCTCGGGGAGCCTGGGGATGGGGGCGCATGAGATCCTGGGAGGGTGTGGGTGCCCTTACCCCTCCTGGAAATCCCGGGGAGAAAGACGCCTTCGCGGCCCGTAGCTCTTCTGGTCCCAGGACAGAGCCTGCGCGTGGGTGAGCCTGGGGTTAGGGAAGGAGGGAGCACAAGGTGGTGCGGGGGTCGGACTCGGGGGCGGGGGAGGAGACTTGAGTCACGAAATGACAGAATGCAGGAAGGAGGCGAGGGAGGGATTAATCACGAACATCATCTGAGCGCCTACTGTGTGCCGCGCACGGTTTGGGCACTGGGGACTCGGTCAGGAATATGGAGGATCCAGCTGTGCCGCTGCAGGACGCGCGCGGTCTGACCCCGAACCTGAGTTAAACACATACAACGTGAAGTTGCAGTTTTGACAAATGTTCCGAAGGAGAACTCGATACTCGCAAGGTGCCATACACCTTGCGATATCCGAGCTTCACCTAATTCCGGCGCCAGCAGACATTTGTAAATCAGTGTGGATGTGCGGGATTGATTGTTTAGTGCAGAAAACGCACGAAGGAATGTGAGCAGAAATGCAAGGCTGCTTGAAGATATGCAAGATTCAAAGCCGATGTGCATAGTAAATGGGTGCAGAATGAATGCACGTCAGAGGCACGAATGCATGAACGGCGAAGCAGTCTTCCTCCGCCTTTCAGATTTTCTAACACGCTGCTCGCGCCCTCTACTGTCTCCTAGGCGCCTGGCTCCTCTCCTGGTCCCATCTCGACCCGCCCCTTAAACCAGCACAAACACCCAGCTTCTCCCGACGCCGGGAGAGAACAAAGCCCAGGCCCATGGTTTTCGTCACGCATGCGCACAGTGTAGATTTGCTGAAGAAGATTGCTTGCGACCTCTTCCGTAAGTAGTCAGGATGGCCGAGCGGTCTAAGGCGCTGCGTTCAGGTCGCAGTCTCCCCTGGAGGCGTGGGTTCGAATCCCACTCCTGACAAGCTTCTTTTCCGCCAATAAGCTGCAGGTTAACTAGTTGTTTTATACCTTTGGATAGCAGCAGTCTTCTAATCTTTTTATAAAATAAGTATTTTCTCCTTCACAGTTGTTTTCCTAATGAAATTTTTAACTTTGGACTCTAAAAGGGAAGTCCCGCTCTGTACGGCAGAACCTTAGCGCAACTTACGCCCTTTCCTCAGAAGGGCCTGGAGAGGGGAAAAAAACGCAAAAACGAAGTTGCTGTCAGGAGTGGGATTCGAACCCACGCCTCCAGGGGAGACTGCGACCTGAACGCAGCGCCTTAGACCGCTCGGCCATCCTGACCTGCTGGAGCAGCTTTTATGGGGTCTTATGTAGTTTCTAAAACAATGCGCCGCGGTTCGAGAATCAGTCAGCAGTTTTCTATATACAACCACATAAACCCTACCGTCTACATCTAAAATCTACTGGTGCTGCTAAGACTTAGCGTTATTTTTAAACTGGTTCAGTCTTTTTACTACTTATATGTTTTAAATGGAAACTGTAGCCTGAGTAGAAAAGGAAAATCATTCCCTTGCCATCAGTCGAAAATAACCATAAAAATAAATACAATGGAAACGAAACTACATTATTAAATTCCAGCCACTTGCCAAGGCTCGGAACCCGAAGTTTCGATATTATTTTTAACGACTAATACTATTCGTAGAAAGGATGGAAACTACTGTTGGGCCCCTGGGAGAAAGGGGAAGGGAGTTAGATGATTGTTGTTGGAAGACGGGGTGCTCTCTGATGGACTTCGCCATGGCCTCCTCAGGTTGGGAAGCCACAGGCGGGCAGTGGGATCCCGTTCCACAAGTGTTTAGCTGGAGCCTCATCCAGAGAAAGTTGGCTTTTATACCTTGTTAGTAAACCAAACTAGGGAAAAGTTGGAGGCTTAGAGAGGAGACAATTCCTTGTGACGTGCACAAGGAATTGGGAGTGTGTCTATCTGTCCTTGTTGCTCCAAGACCTGGGACTGAAGGCGAACGTGCAGTGGTGGGTAGTTACAGGGGAAGTTTTCTGTAGAAGGAAGAGATGCTGAAGAGGAAACAAGGTGCCTGCGTAGATGGTGATATCCCCATCACTAGAGGCATTCAAGACAAGGCTTGACAGTCACTTGGTGGAAAATCTGATGAGGGGATTCCGGAGTCGTTGTATTAGTTTCTTATTGCTGCTGTAACAAGTTACCCCTAACTTAGTGGCTTAAAACCACACCATTTCTTTATCTCGCAGTTCTGAAGGCAGGATTCTTTCTGGAAGCTCTAAGGGAGCTCCATTTCCTTCCCTTTTCCAGCTTCTAGAGACCACCCACATTCCTTGGCTCGTACCCCGACATCACTCCAACTTTGGCTTCTGTCTTCACATGGCCTTTTCTAATTCTGACCCTCCTGTCTTACCTCTTATAAAGATCCTTGGGATTACACTGGACCCATCCTGATATCCAGAATAATCTCCCCATTTCAAAATCCTTAATTTAGCCATATCTGCAAAATTCCTTTTAACCATATAAAGTAACATTCACCGCCCAGGAATTAGACATGGTTATCTTTGGTGAGGCAACCTGTGTGTGTTTGAGAGAGGATGAGGCAGGGCCACAGGGAGACTATTTAATTTCTTCGTTTAAATTTTTATGTTATGTACACATATTATCCAACCAAACATAAATACAATTTTACCTGATAATCAAGGTCAACATCAATAGCAATAAGTCAGATCGATAGTATGTACTCTTGACATGATGCGCTCTTGAATGGCACTTGATCTCTGCGGTCTTCCTCCCAAAAACACATTACTCTGAGTCTGATCATGAGAAAAACATTAGACAAATCCCAGCTGAGGAACATTCTACAAAATGTCTGACCCGTGTTCCTCAAAGCTATCAAGGTCATCAAACTTATGGAAAGTCTGAGAAGCTGTCACAGCCAAGCCTAAAGAGAGACATCACTAGTAAATGTTATGTGCCATCCTGGATGGGATCCTAGAACAGAAAAACTGAAATCTGAATAAAGTATGGACTTTAATAATAATGTATCGATATTGGCTCATAAATTGTGACAAACATAACATACTAAGGTAAGGTGTTAATAACAGAGGAAAAATAGGGTATAGGATATAAGCGAATTCTGTACTCTGCAATAATTCTGTAAATCTAAAATTATTGTAAAATTTTAAAAATTCTTTAAAATAATACAATTTCATAGTTATATATTATCAAAACATGTTTTAAAATATATAACTATTATTTATATGATTTATTGTATAAATAAATAGAAATAAAATTATTTATTTATGATACATATGCTAAAATGTGTGTATTAAAGTCTCAGACGCTATAGAAACACCAGCGGCTGGGATTATCTCTGGGTGGTGGCCTTTATTGTGATTTATTTTTCCTTAGGTTACCTGTATTTGATATTTGTAAAATGAACATGGATTACTTGGGTAATTTTTTTTTTTTTTAATTAAAAAACTGTTAGGAAAAATTGGGAGAGACTTTGAAAAAGGCAAAAAGATTCCTGGATATTCTTTCAATGTAATATTAGGTGTTGCCTACAGCTGTGCTATCTAATACAGTAGCCACTAACCATACGTGTCTACTGGGTGCTTGAAATGTGGCTGGTCAGAATTGAGATGTAGCATAAGTGTAAAATACATGTGGGAGTTTGAAGACCTTAATACAAAAAATAAAACATTTCATTAATTTTTTATATTGATTACATGTTTAAATGACAATATTTTTGATATATTGTGTTAAGAAAACATTATTTAAAATTGTTTGAAATTCAAGTCTTAAGAATACAAATAAGTATTGTCTGGTAAGATGCAATTGATTCCACTCTGTGATAGAGGCCAGTTTTGCATCTAGTAGCAAATTCACTTGGGCATTCCTGATATGTGTGATATATACACATATTTACACACACATCCATATACATATATGTACACACTTTGAATCTGTTTTTTACATTTTTTACTAAAACATTTTTTATTATTAAAATACATAGAACATAAATTGTACCATCTTAAGCATTTTTACGTACAGTTCAGTGGCTTAAGGCCATTCATATTGTTGTAAAGTCATCATCACCAACCACCCTCATAACTAACTTCTCATCTTGCAAAACTGAAATTTATTAAACAATAATTCCCCATACCCTTCTTCCCTCAACCCCTGGCTACCACCATTTCACTTTCTGTCTTTATAAATTTGATTTTTTTTTAATCAAAAAGTACCTCTAAGTACCTCATATAAGTGGAATCATATGATATTTGTCCTTTTATGACAAATGATTTCACTTCAGATAATGCCTTCAGGGTTCACCCATGCTGTAGCATGTGTCAAAATTTCTTTCCTTTTTTAAGGCTGAATAATATTCCATTGCATGTATATAGTACATTTTCCTTATCTGTTCATCTACCGATAGACACTTGGGGTGCTTCTATATTTTAACTGGTGTGAATAATGCTGCTGTGAATGTGGGTGCGCAAATATCTCTTTGACATTCTGCTTTCAATTGTCTTGCATGTATATCCAAAAGTGGAATTGCCGGATCACATGGGAATTGATGGAGTTGGTGAGCCCTGGAGTCCTTAAGAGGGGAGTCACAGGAAGGGTTTTGGAACTCTGGATACAGTTTGGAAGGGTCAGGGGAGAATGGAAGTGAAGGCAGCTCCCAGTGGCAGGGCTCTGAGCCAGGGCAGGGACAGGAACAGTGTTGACGGCCCTGTGGCTGGAGCTGGATTGGAAGGGAGGCTGAAGAAGTTCCTTCAGAGTTCCTTCCTTTCCTGTTTCTTCCTCCTATGTCACCTCCTCTAGGAAGCCTTCCCTGATGCTTCTTTTCCTGAACCAGGTTTCTGGCTTCCTCTGTGTTCCCACAAGTTCCTGGGCTGACCCCTCAAAGCACTGGGGTTGGAAAGGCCTTTCTAGGTGTATGTCCCTTCCCTGCCCCCCAAATTGAGCTTCTAAATGGCCAAAGTTTGGGAGTCTTGTTTGCCGCCAAAATCCCCGGGATCTAGGACATGGAAATGTGGAGAAGGAGCTAAATGAGTGCAGGCTGAATAATCAATGAATGAGACAACAGAATAGCGGCCAGGCCAGGGGCAGGAAGTCCTGGAAATGCCACCCCAGACCTCCTCATGCAGGTGGGGAGAGTGGCCTGACCACATCTCTCAGGAATTTGAGCCATGGAGCCCTGAATAAAAAGTTAATTCTAATGTCCTCTCTTTGGAGGTCCCACCCCAACTTTAGCCCCAGTTCCAAGAGGCAGGAGGAGCCGAGTAGAGAAAATAACCAAACCTCAAGTCTGATTGTGCCTCATTCTGGGCCAATAAGTAACTGGCCCAGAGGCTGGCAGGTCCATGCTAGCACCTCGCCCCCCGCCACCTATGTCCTGGCTGCATCTCTCAACAAAGAGACATCACAGAGGCCATCAGCCCATGCTACTCAGCATCCCGATGCCTACCCTTTGCTCTTGTATCATCCACCTGGCATACCTCCTTCTCAAATTGCTCCTTTCAAGGCTCTGCTTGAATGGTACCTCCACCCCGAAGGCCTCATATCTTCTCCCTACCCCAGGAAGTTTAGCCATGGCGGCAGTGCATAGAATGAGTGTTTGCCTAGAATTAATAGAGCCCCTCAAAGCTGTTGGTTCTGTGATCGTCTGGCGCACCCAGTTCCGACCTATACCTTGGATACCCCCTAAGGGGGATGCTCAGTGACAAGAAGAGCCACCTGGCCCTGGTCACACTGACTCACTGTGTAACTTGAGCTGACTCCTCCCCCTCCCTGAGATGGACAGATGTCCCAGCGGTGAGAGGAAGGAGTCAGACTGGATCACTATGTTTCACAAACTTTAGGCATTTATTACCTTGCTTTTCCCATCTATATACCTACCATTCATGCACTTACAAATATTTTTTAACTAAAAAAAATGTTTAATGTTTTTTCTTTAATTGTGATAAAATACATATAACATAAAATTTACCACTTTTAAGTGGACGATTCTGTGCCACCACATTTCATCTCCAGAACTTTTTCATCTCCCCCAGCTGAAACTCTGTTCCCATTAAACACTCAACCCCTCACTCCTCCCTTAGCATCCCTTAGCAGCCACCATTCTACTTTCTGTTTCTGTGAATCTGACTACACTTGCTACCTCATATAAGTGGAATCATACAGTATTTGTCTCTTTGGGACTGGCTTCTGAAACTGGATAACATCTTCAAGGGGTTCTTGTCAATGATCCCCATTCCCCAAGCCTCTTCCATCGCTGGCCCAACTTTCTGGGAGTGCAGCGGGGTCTGCAATGGACGGAAAGTTGCTCTGGCATCCACCTCCGGCCAGGGCTGGATGAGGAAATAGAGGCAGGAAGTGGAAGGAGCAGCCGGGGAGGCTGTGCCTAGGTGGGGAATACTCAGGCAGGATCGCCTCTCAGCATCCCTGCCGGGGATAAAAAGATGCAGATGTAGATTCTAGTTCTACTGATGCCTTTAATTCCATGTGTCACCCTGTGCAAGTCACTGCCCTTTTTCTAGCCTTGGTTTAGTCATCTCTAAAGCCAGTGATGAGCAGCCACGTGGGAAAACAGTTTTGCAATGTCTTATAAATTAATGATATACCTACCATATGATCCAGCGATTCTACTCCTAAGTACCTAGCCAAGAGAAATGAAAACATTTGTTCACACACGCACAAAAAAAAAACCCTGCATATCAATGTTCATAGCAGTTTTATTCCTAGGGGCCCAAACTGAAAAGAACCTAAATATTCATTAACTAGTAAACCGATCAAGAAATTGTACAGTATCATTATAATGGAATATATTCAGCAATTAAAAACAAACAATCTACTGGCATGCTCGACAACATAGATGAATTTCAAAAGCTTTATGTTACAATAAAGAACTTTTCCAAAGACTACTGTATTAGTTTCCTCTTGCTGCTGTAACAAATTATCACTCACTTAGTGGCTTAAAGCAACACAAATTTGTTCTATTATAGTTTTGGAGTCCCAAGTGAGCCTTAAGGGGCTAAATCAAAGTGTCAGCAGGGTTGGTTGCTTCTGGAGGCTCCAGGGAGACTTCGTTCCTTGCCTTTTCTTCTAAAGGCTGCCGGCATTCCTTGGCTTCTGGCTGAATCGGAGCAGTCTCTATTTCTGTGCTCACACTACTTTCTCCTCCACTGTTATCAAATCTCCCTCGGATTCCTTCTTATAAGAACATTTGTCATTACATTTAGGGCCCACCCAGATAATCCAGGATAATCTCCTGATCTCAAAACCCTTAATCGCGTCTGTGAAACCTCTTTTGCTGTAAAAGGAGTGCTATCCTGAACAAGCCGAATCCCATCTGATCTTGGAAGCTAAGCAGGGTCGGGCCTGGTTAGTACTTGGATGGGAGACCACCTAGGAAGACCAGGTGCTATAGGTGTAAAAAAAAAAAAAGAAAAAAAGCTGTAAAAGGTAACATCTACAGGTTCAGGGGTTAGGATGGCACAACTATGTAATGTAAGACCTGTTTATATTCCATTCTAGAAAAGGCAAAACAACAATGACAGAAAACAGAGTGATGGTTGCTTGGGGCCTGGGTGGAGGTCATCTTGAAACATTTGGGGGTCATCCAAAATGTTCCATATTTTAACTTTGGTGGTGGTGATATGACTGTACACATTTCTCAAAATGCCACAGAGTGGGAGAGGCAAAGAAAAACAATAGCAACATATAAAATTGGCAAACGATGAGTATTCAAAACATAAAAGGAGCTCATGAAATTAAAAAAAAAAAAACCCAGACAGGGCTGCGATGTCAGAGGGAACACCGTAAACCACAAGACCCTGTCACTTCTGACACAGCTGCAGAGTTCAGGGCGGTCCCCAGACCACCTTCAGGTTCAATAATTCAGCAGCTGGAAGGACTCATGGAATGCCCTGCAAACTGGATACCCACAGTTCCAATTTCCTACAACTAAAGAACACAGATTGAAATCAGCGAAGGGAAGCGCACGTATGGGTGATGGAAATGTTCTGGAATTAGTGGCGATGGGTCACTACTGTGAATATACTAAAAACCATGGACTTGTATAATTTTTTTAAGTGTGAGTTTTAAGTTCCAAACGTGGAACTTCTGCTGTCCTCTCCCAAGGGAATCATGAACTCCATGCATTAGTTCCCCAGCACTGATATGTGACAATACACATGAAGTATTGCCAAGTAGGTAAGTTCACCACCTTGGTGTCCAACGTCTTTATTGGGGCTCCATCATGGAGCCATGGTTGACAGTCCAAACAGCTGACAGTCCAAACAGTTTCCAGCTGATACCATATTCCCTCACCCTAAACCGCACAGTTAGTCTATCTGGTGTGGCCAGACTCCACCCTAAATCACAGCTAGACTATCTGGTACCGGCCGTGCTCCACCCTAAACAAAGACATTTCTATCAGGCCTGACATTCCATGGGTTTAGACAGTACCTCCTAGAAGCTGAGGGCAAAAGCCAGACCTCTCTTTGGGCAAATTTAAATTCTTTACTACACAAGGGCAAATGATTCAAATCTTAAACTCGCAGAAAAAGAAGTATGAACGGCCAATAAGCTTAAGGAGGTACTTGGCTCTACCAGTGAAGTATCAGAAAATGCAAATGGAAACAATGAGACTTTTTTAAAATGCTCATCACACATACCCGGTAGGGCGGGTAAATAGCTAAGCTCACTGACATTGAGTGGGGATGTCAACTAACACAGTCTTTTGGAGCAATTTGGCAGTATGTACAAAAAAACAAATGTGTGAATACCCTTTAATTTAGTGGTTCTTCTTGCAAGACTGGATCTGTAGTCTCACATGTGTGTGCAAAGATGTGCAAATAAGAATGCTTATATAAGATTATAAGGAACTACTGGAAACTGCTTAAGTGTCCACCAATGGTGGGAGGGATAAAAAATTATGTAATAGCTATTTTATTAAATATTACCTGACATGTAAAAAGAATGAGGCCAGTCTTAATGTGCTGTCATGGGGAAATTTCCAAAACAGAATTTCTGTTAGGTAGGGTCCATTTGGATGGCTCACACCTCTGTCCCTCCAAGGTACGCCTACATCCCCACTGCCTTCCAGCATGCCATGCTCACCCCAAGGAGGGTGGGCCCAGCACACAGTAGGGGCTTGTCCAGAGCAGGGAGCCTTTGTGGAAGTGAGAACTGGGGCAAGATATGGGCTGCAGGTGATCTGCTTTGCAATGGCCTGCTCAGATCCCAGGAGGAGGGGAAGGGGTCAGCCATCACCCGTGCATGCCTTCGCCTCCTCATGCTGGTTCTCTGTTCCTCCACCCCACCCCGAGAACCCAGGGCTCCCCTGGCGCCAGTGGAGACTCTGTGTGGGTGGCTGGTCTCAGCCTGAGGACAGGTCCCTTCCCACTGTTTATGACTAGGGGGGCGAGCGATGTTGGTTTCCAAGAAAACATCAAAGTCGAAAACAATACAGTGATTGAGTCTTGCTTGCTGCCATTTGAAAGGAATGAAAGTGGGATTAACCAAAAAACAAAATCCAAACCCAAACCCAAACAAAACCACTCTACTGTTTTAGAATCTGCCTCAGAAACAATCACCTTATTGTCTACTGTGTCATAATAAAATCAAGGGTTTACCCAAGAGCTTCGTTCTGCACATGGGCTCAAACGGAAAGGGGAGAGGCTGGTCTCTGAAATACTCCTTATTTCCTGAGTACCTACCGGAGGGTGGATTCAGGTGTGTAGGGGTGAGGTGGTTGAACATCCAGTTCAGTGAGTAAAGGATTAAATCAGCATCAGCCAGTGATTGTTTTCAAATCAGATCTTGCTGCGATCCTGCTTGAAACCCTCCAGGCTTTACAACAAAATGTTAACCCCCTCCATTATACAGCAGGCTGAATGACCACCAAAAAATATCAGACCCTATCTCTGGAAACTGTAAATTTTACTTTACGAACAAAAAGGGTCTTTGCAGATTAAATTAGTGTTTGCGATATGGGGAGATTATCTTGGATTACTTCTGTGGATTGGGATTAACCCAATCACAAGTATCTTGACAAGAGGGAGTCATGGAGAGATCTGATACACACAGAAGAGGAGGCAGTGTGATCGCAGAAGCAGAGATTGAGGTGATGAGGTCATAAGTCAGGGAATGCCAGCAGGTACCCCCAGAAGCTGGAAGAGCGGCGGACAGATTATCTCCTAGGGCCCCAGATGGACAGCGGCCACGTTGATTTTAGCTCAGTGAAACTGACTTCAGACTTCTGGCCTCTAGAACTGTGAGAAAATACGTTTCTATTCTTTTAAGCCGCCAAGTTCACGGTAATCTGTTCCAGCAGCCACAGGAGATTAATACAATCATCTAAATAGCCCTTCGTGACCTGTCCCTGCCCGCGTGTCACCCTCATTCACTTTGCCCTAGCCATAGCGGGTCTTCTTTCTGTTCTTTCAACTGTCCAGCTTCTTCGGGCCTCATGGCCTCTGCACTTACCAAGTTCTTCCTCCACCTCTTCCCAAGGCCGGCCCCTACTACTGAGTCAGGTCTCTGCAAAAATGTCACCTTCTCTGAGAGGTCTTCTTTGATGACTCTATCGAAAATTGCCTCTGACACATCCCCCTGTTTATTTTAGCCACAGCATTTGTCACTATCTGCAGTTATTTTTTTCTCCCCAGTTTACTACTTGTCACCCCACAAGAAAGTGGGATCCAAGAAGGGCTTGTCTGCCTCGTTCCCAGCTGTGAGTCTCAGGGCCCGGGATAGGGCCTGACAAACCGGGCGCTCGGCAAACATTGGTTGGTGAATGAAATGATATGTGCAGGCCTTTGTATTCTGAGGGTGTGTGTGTGTTTCGGGGTACAGGTCGGGCAATGAAACCATAAGTCCAAATCACCTCTGCTCCCCTGCTCACTGCGTGCCAGGAGCCTCGTTTATTCTGCACAGTAGTTCTGTGAGGCCAGGTCCACTCACACCCCTATCGATATGACAGATAAGGAAATGGAGGCTCAGCGATCTTTTAAGTTACTGCTAGGTATGTTTAGACCTGCAAATCACATCAGTTGAGTCACACGCACCCACAGTTTGCCCAGATCCTCCCCTCCTGGGTGCTTGGTCTCCCAGGACTCCTTAGGAGTAGCTAAACAGGGGTGCTGATGCCGCTTTAATGAGGAGAGCGCAAAGAGAGGTGCAGGGGCTCGTCTGTGGGCACCCAGAGCCCTAGCGACAACCAGAAGAGAGCCGGTAAAGTCACGGAGCAGCGATGTAAATTCCTAGCAGGAGGCTCTCGTTGGGACAGAAACGCGCAGCTATCTAGACTGGTCCCGGCCCGCCGTCTCATTGACCGCGGCCTCAGTTTCTCGGTCTGTAACGTGGACGCGACTTCGTGTGTTTCGAGGCTTGACCCGCCGGCGGAGGGCGAAGGGTTAAAAGGGCGGGTCCCACAGCGAGGGCGGGGCGGGAGTTCCGGCCGCACCTGGCAGCTCCAGGCTCCCTCCCTGGACGCCGCGCCGAGCGCCGGGAGCCGCGGCGGGAGCGGGAGCGGGAGCCCCCCGGGAGGAGCGGCGCGGGAGCCGGTACCCACCGCGACAGGGGCGGCGACGGCGGCCTGAGCGACCTCGGGAGGCGAGTGGAGCCGCAATGGCCGAGTTCCCGTCTAAAGTGAGCACGCGGACCAGCAGCCCAGCCCAGGGCGCCGGCGCCTCCGTCTCCTCGCTGCGCCCGGACCTAGGCTTCGTGCGCTCCAGCCTGGGCGCGCTCATGCTGCTGCAGCTGGTGAGCGCGCGCGGGGCCGCGGGGCCGCGTGTGGGGTACCCGCGGGGCCTGGGGGGGATCGGGAGCCCCGGGAGGCCCTCCTTCGCACTTCGTACACCCCCAGCCCAGGCTCACACGCGCCCCGACGCGCCGTGCCTACCCCGGGGCGCCTCTAGGACCGATGCCCCGGAGATCACCCTGGCACGCTCTCACCTCGAGAGTCCCTGTTGCGGTCCATGCTAGCACACTCGCCATGCGCCGGTGTTCAGAGCCCACTCCAACGCCCCTCCATCCCCCCAGGTGGTCACCAGAGGCCCCTCACAGAAAGTCTCGCATGAGCCTCAGTCTGACTTCTGTCGACTCTCTTGGATGTGCCTAGGGCGCTAGGTGTCCTCGGCCCTGCGTACCTCTCTGTCTTTGCAAGGACAGTGCCCCCGCCCTCCAGAGGACCCACCCTCAGGCAAAGTCCACTCTTGGCTAACCCTCTGCCGAGCTCCCTGCGGCTCCGCGTGGCTGCACCCCAGAACACCCATGGTCTAATCGAGAGGGCACATCTATTTCAACGCACACACTTAGGCATGGCCCTGTGGGCCCCCGTGCCGGAGCCGGGCCCTTCTGGCTTACGCTGGGTGACCCGCCGGGTTCCGGCGGGTTTGACGGGCCTCGCGGGCGGAGGTACAGCGCCCAGCGCTGGGAGGAGTGACTTGTGGGAAGCCAGGGGTAAGATTCCTATGTCTTTGAGACCCTCTGAAGATCCCAGCTGAGGCGGACCGTTGAGAACACCCCGCTTCCCCTCTACACATACTCGTTACAGACTTGGAGCGGGGAGGTCAGCTTTCTTCCCCTAGTATCCTCTGGTGCGAGTCAGGAATATGCCCCTGTGAGAAGCTTTCCCCCAGCCGAGGGCCTGGGCCATTTTCAGAGGACTAGGGGGACTCGGAGGTGGGCGAGGGTCCATTTTCCTTCAGGGCCCCTCCTGCCGTCCTGTTACTGCTGTGTCCTAGCAAGGCTGCCAGGCTCGGGCTGGAAGGCTGGGTCGCTGCGCCCACCTCCCACCCCCCAGCCCAGGCGGGGGCCTGCCTCCCGGGTCAGTGATACCTCTATTTCCGAATTACTCCGTTCTTCCCTGTGAGCCCCCCTCCCCCACCCTAGCCTCAGATGCCCTTGGAGAGGTTTGTTTAAAATGTAGATTCTTGGTCCCCACCTCCGGAAAAGATGTGGAACTGGAATTTGAATCTCAGGAAGTGCAGCCCAGAAAGCTATATTTTTAATTCTCCAAGAATTGTTTCGGAGATGGGGGGTAGGGTCGGGGTTCGGTAGGAAGCTGACAGGTAGGGAGAGCCTGTGTGGAGCTGGGCACTGTGCTAGGCTCCGGTGGTTGTGAATGGCACAACAGCCCAGGAAGGAAGCCTGGGCCCCAGCCGTGTAAACGGGCAGAAGAGAGGGAGATCAATTCTAAGTCCAGGAGGGTTCATGGAGGAGAGGTGACTTTTGAGCAGGGACTTGACAGAAGTCTGAGGCGGAGGTAGGGGAAGGGTGTTCAAAGGGCAGGAAGTTGTATGAGCCAGAGCTTGGGGAGGGGAGAGGGGAGAGGAAGGGGAGGGACGGTGGCCAACGGGTTGTTGAAACTGGACTTGAAGCATTTGTTTCTGGGGTGGCCAGAAACTGAGCGCCTTGAGTACCTTTTGAGAGAGGTGGTGACCGTGTTCCACCGGCAGCCTTGGGAGGTTTTGGACCAGCGGAGAGATCTCTACTGGGCCAAGTGATGTCGCGCTGGGGTGGACCCTGGGGTCGGCTCCTGGTAGACTGGTCCGGAACCTCCAGCTCCTTTTGCATGTGAACAGTGAGCATCGGAGTAAGGGGAGTATCTTGCTGTGCCTGCAGGGACCTCGGTGACTTCCTGTGTCTCTGGTTTAGGGGTCCCAGTGGGCTCAGCGGCCCAGTCCCGAGCATTTAGGTCCCACTGCACAGATGCGGACACACATCCAGACTCCCAGGGACTGGTTGTGGTGAGGTGGTCCTCCTCTGCACTCCCTGCGGTGCTTTTGTGGCTGAGGTTATAGTGGAAGGACCAAGGTCTCCCATCAGACTTCTGAAGGGCTGCACCTTTTAGTGCATTCACGTCTGCTTCTGGAAGCTGCTTCTTGAGTTGTTTCTCTGGCAACGGACAGTTCCACTGGGTCTGAGACAGCGGGGTTCACTCAACGGGTACCAACATCTGCTGGGAAGCCACAGCTCCCACCAGTCAGGTCCCCACTAGGCTCCAGGCCCTTTGCCAAGGGCTTTATATCTTCTTTTTCCTCCCTATTTTACAGGTGAGGAAACTGAGGCTCAGAGGTCAGTTCTTTGCCGAAGATCTCATAGCCCTCTGCCACAGGGGACCTAAGCCCTGAGCGGCCTGACTTTTCTGGCCTGTGCTCTTGTGATCATGCTCAGCTTTGCTCCTCTGGGGCACAGGGTCTGGTGCTGTTGAGGGGAGTGACGGAGACCTCTGGTCCAGAGCCTGCTCTCCAGGAGCTCTTGATCTGTGAGAGAGGTGCCCAGAGGGTGTGCTTTTCATGGGGGGATCAAGGAAGGCTGCATGGAGGAGGTGGTAAATGGGAAGATGAAAGCTAATTTTCTGTCAGACCCCTCTGTTTCCCAGAATTTGGTGACGTGGTCCAGACGTAAGAAGAGGGGCCAGGGAGTGGGGCACAGGGCAGCTAGAAAGGCCCCAGCTCCTTGAGATGGGCTTTATGTCCAACATTACGCGTGTCCTGAAAAATCAACCTCAGTGTTTACAGATTTGTCATTCTGCCCTTTCCACCTACTTCCTGAAGGAATAGTAGATGGAATGTATTATATTAAGCCACATAAGACAGAAGAATTAATTTATTTTTGAAAGTTGGTGTGTTGGGGGGGGATTGACTTAAAGAACTAAAAAGATTGTTATAGCATGAAATTGTAGCAATTTTGAGGCAGTTGATTCTTTGTTGAGCTTCCTAGCAGCCTAGGCAAAAAGGAAAACATGAATTTATGTAAATAGTATCTTTAAAAAAGGAAGCAGGCAAGTTTGATCTAGAGGCAACTCTTTTGGTTGTAATAACCCAGAGACTTTAATGCTGCAGACCGTTGTGTAGCTAGTGGAGTAGAGGAATGTTCTGGAAGCTGTGGTTAACTTGTGCCTATGGCTGGTCCGAAAGCCTTTATAGAATTAGTATGGAATGAATGCTGTTAAGTGCCCGTGTTTCTTATTTTTTAAATCTTCCCCAAGTCTTGAGGAGAAGGATGATCTTACCTGGGTTTCCTGGTGAGGCAGCAGGCTCAGAGAGGGAGAGAAACTTGCCCAAGGTCGTCGGGTAGAGTGGCAGAGCTGGGATTTGCACTCAGATGTGAGAATTAAGAGCCTGGCTCTAGCTTCCTGTTGTTATTATTATTATTATTTGTTGTCGTTGTTGTTGTTGTTGCTTTTTGTTTTGTTTTGTTTTGGGTGGGAGGTGGGAGTTCCTAGGTACTTTGGAGGGGAAGAGAGGGACTTCAAGAAGGGAAGACTTATCAGGAGTCAGGCCGCTAGGGAAGGCTTCCTGACAGAAGTGGGCTCTGAAATGTCTCGAAGCGGGCAGAACTAAGGAGGATCAGAAACAGACCATAGCTTGTGCAGGGGCATTCCTGAGGCCCAGGATGTAGGAGCTAGCCATCTGAATGTCCTTGATAACAGGGCCATTGCCTTTGGCACCTTCTTTTCTTCTTGTCCTGCCTCCTGGGTTGGTTTGCAGGTAAGTAAACAGATCAGAAGTCTCACCTGCCATTAGAACACAATGATCCAGCCCGTGGTGCTAAGAGTTTTGGTGGGAGCACAGGCCTGGAAGCAGAGAGCCTTGGGTTCAAATCCTGGCTCTGCCCCTTCCTGGTTGTGTGATCTTGAATAGATTCCCTAATTTCCCTGAGCCTCAGTTTCCTTGTCTGTAAAATGGTGATGGTGGGATTATGAAGACTATGGAAGAGAAAGCCTGCAAAAGGCTTAGCGCAGAGTATGTTGGAATGCAGGGCACTTAGAATTCACAGGTGTCATAGAGTCCTAGGGCGTTTATGCTTGTTCCTAGAGTTCCTGTGGTGCATGCTGAACATGAACTTGCAAGCTTCCAGGGACAGGAAGTTCAGTCCCTCCCAAGGCGGCCTACTCCATCCTAGTGCACTCGGGAGTGTTAGAAAGTTCTTCCTCAAGGTGCTCCTAGCTCTGCCTTCAGCCCCAGCAGGCAAGCCAGATATGGGGCAGGGCCTTGAAGGTCAGCTCTGACCTCCAGAAAGAAGCTACTTAGGTGAGGTTGTTGGGGTCTAAGAAGTACGAGCAGAGCTTGGTCCTGTTGGGATTGAATTGTTGGGGTCTCCTAGTGCTTTCCTTAGCTCTGAGATCTGTGGGTTCAGTCTCTACGTGCAGCATTCCAAGCCCTGCATGCTCACGGGCTTCCTCCAACACGGAGCAAACCAGTGCTTTGTACTGTTAGCTCCGCCCACACTCCCCACTGTGACAGAGAGGGTGTTGAGTATTTGGAATTAAATTGTAATTGTGTAATAAATATATGAACACATTCTCCTTAAAAAAAAGAAAAACCTGTTACAGATAAGGCTAAACTTATTCTTGGATCACCAACCCCTCTCCCCAAGGGGACCACTGTTTCGGGGTGTTTCCAGTTCTTTGTCCTATGCATTTTTAAAAACATAGATGATTTTATTCTGTATCCTTTGTTCTGGAGGTTGCTTTTCTCCCCCCCCGGGCCCCTGCAGTCTCTTCATGTCATTCAGAGCTGTCTCCCTCCTTTTAAAGCCTTTCAGGGTAGTCCACGGTGTCACAGTGGCCCCAGCTCTCTAGTTATTTCTCTACCGATGGACCCATTTTTAAAAATTGTTTTATTGTTTGAAAAAAATTATACAGACATATAGCAAAACAGTCAAATAGTACAAAGGGTTATCAATGAAAAGAGACTCTTTCTTATCCCTGACCAGTCCTGTGAGGCGGCCATCATAATGTGTGCAGGGCTCCAGGGCCAGTCGATGCATAATTCTACACAGAACACCTATCCTCACTTAAAAAAAAAAAAAAAAAAATGGGAGCACTGCATGCTCGTGCCCTGCATGCTCGTGCCCTGCCATGCCTTTTTCCCCCTTGGCAAAACACCTAAGATGTTCTGTATCAGTGCACATTGTGCTGCTTGTATCTTTTTTTAATCCTTTATTTACTTAATTTCTTTAATAGGTAATATATTTACAATGCTCTGGAATAAATAGAGTGAGAAAGAACACAGTGAAAAATCTGTCCCTTTTGGTTAGAGTTGTCCCACGCTTCCTAGTTTCCCAGATACCGTTTTGAGTTTCTTAAAGGAGATTCGTGGAAATGTGCAGATAGGTTCCCACCTCTCCCCATTTTACCCTGGGGATATAGTCTGTCCGAGTCCTTCTGTATCTTTTCTTTTTCACTTAAAAATGTGCCTTGGCGGCCCTTGGCTCTTGATGTGTGGAGCGAGACGGCTTCTGTAGCATCCCCCTGTGCAACCGTGGTGTGATTTGTGTGGCCCGCCCGTTCATTGGCAGACACTTGGGGTTTCCACTCTGGCCGCTGCCAGCCACCCAGTGCATCTGTACTATACTGTACAGAAGTGGGACCGCTGGGTTGGGTATGTGAGTTTGTAATTTTGGTAGAGATTGCCAGATGCCCTCTGTAGGGTTCATATCTATCCTCCTAAGTGTATTACCAGGTACAGTGCCTGTCCCCACAGTCCGATGGGTGAAATGGCAGGTGGATGTAGCATTGTTTTGTACTTCTTTTATGAGTGAGGTTTAAAAATGTTTAAGATCTGTTTGTATTTCCTTGTCTGTATTCTTTCCCCGTTCTACTGAGTTGATGGTCTTTGTCTTATCAATTGTAGGAGCTCTAGATAATTTGCAAATATTTTTTTCCTAGTTTGTTTTTTGACTTTGCTCATGGTGGTTTTTTTGTTTTGTTTTGCCATACAGACTTGTTTTTATGTTGCTGAATTTTTTTGTTTTCTTTCTCTTTCCGTTTTTCTTTCTGGCTTCTGGAAATCGATTCAAAGTTAGGACTTTCCCACTCCTAGGTAATAAAGAAATTCTGCTATATAGAACTTGGAAAGTGTCAGTCATACCCCTGAAAGACACTACTAGAGAGGACAGTCTCATTTTGCTGCTAAAGTATCTTTAGCACCTTCCCATCCCTCACCGCCCTATTTTAAATAGGGAGCTCTGGACCCTAGGAGACAACTGTATCTATCTAGGATGTAGCAACACTGTTATACATTTGTTCTACTTAATTTTATAGTTAGCTTCTATTGTGGTAGATGATGCAGGTTTCCCACTTTTTAGTGATATAAAAATTTCCTTTTAAAATAATTAACTAATTTGTGTGTGATATATACATTCATCAATGAGAACTAGTTAAATATGATACATTTCTACAACAGCCTGTTATGCAGTTAGTAAAAAGATACCCTTAAAGAAAATAATAGGGCAGCCCTATATAGACATTCTCCAGGCTATGTGGTTAAGCGGAAAAAACAAAGTACAAAACCGTATGTGTAGAACACTATTATTTGTATGGGAGAAGTGCACACGGACTATATGCAGACACACCTGTCTGAAGCATGTGTACATGTGTGTGTAGACAGTCTCTGGAGAGGCACGTAAGCAGCCACTCTTAGTTGTCCCTGGGGAAGAAATTGAGTATCTGGGGACGAGGGAGATGTGTTAAAAACACCATTTTGTTATGTACCATGTCACATATATTACGGATTTAAAAAATAAATAACTTTTCAAAATATCTTTCAAATAAATGAAAATATTGAGTAAAAAATAGTTCATGTAGTTTGTGGGTACTGCAAAAGCTATGAAGGTAGCACTTGAAGGTCCCTCAGGCCCGGGGAGGGGAAGACACCTTCCCAGGATCACACAGCTGCAAGCAATAGCAGTGAATTCAGTGTTACTGGCTAGGTGACCTTGGGCAGTTTTCTTTACCATCTGTAAGTGGAATGAGGACATGGCTCACAGCAGGGCTGACAGAGGTAAGGGCTGTAAAGCTGACCCCATGCAATGGGTGGTTGCTGTTTCTGTACGAGTGGCAGAGCCAAGCATTGGTCACTCCTTGTCACTGATGAGTTGTTTGTGGCGGCATTCAGGGAGGTCCAGGCCCTGATGTCCTGCTCAGAGATTGGGAAACCTGCATCATCTACCCCATAGCGAGGTGGAATTTGAGTGTGTGGAGGAGAGCCTGTTTTTCTTGGCAGCCCAGTGAACCTAGCCCTGGATACTAACAGGGTTGGGTTAGTCCAAGAGGGAGAGGCCGGGGTGGCACTCCAGGGTATCATAGAGGGCAAGGAAGGCAAAGGCTGCAGAGCAGGCGAGGCCCAGAGCCTGTTCTGGGACATTCCAGCTTCAGTAGGAGTGTGTGTGTGGGGGGTGGGCGGGGGGAGTGTCAGACAACAGATAATCTGCCACCCTGTGTAAGGTTACCCAGACGGGGTCACCTATCCCTCCTTGTAGTTAATATGGGATGGGGCTTGCTCAGGGTCACCCAAAACATTAGTGCTGGAGTCAGGACTAGAGCCAGTGTCTCAGGAAGAAGTCGGATAATAGAGAAGACCCTCACATTAGGCAGAAGCCAGGCCTCACAGCGCCGTGAGGGTCCAAATGCTCCCAATAGTCACCTCTCTCTGGAGGGTTGATGGCAGGATGGGGACCTGTCTGCATGCTGAGAATATGAGTTTCCGTCATCCTGTCCACCCAGGGTTCTGGGCTGGCCCTGCCTCTCTCTGATCTGGCCTCCAGGACAGCGATGCTCCCACCACACAGTCAGTCATGGCCTCGGGCCGGGTCCAGATCTTCCCAGAGCCTCGGTTTCCTCATCTGTGAAATGGGGCAAGCGCTCTGCATGGAGAGAGCTGGGCTCAGGGAGGAAGGCTGAGGGGGCTGGGGCTGGATGTGACTGGGGGCTTTACAAGAGGGCCAAGGCCTTCCTGGGAGGGCTCTGTATGGCTATAAGGGTCTTGGTGCTGGGAGGCACAGGTAGGCTTTCTGGGGTGGGCCAGGAGACCCCTGAGGGAGTGAGGGAAGGAGGGCAGGCAGGTGAGGTCTGAATTTCTGAAAACTCACAGGAGCATTGCCACTTGCTCTGGGAGCCAGGGAGAGCCTTGGGGATGTAACTCAAGGGGCCCCACCAGCCTTTATATACCTGGGTGTGGTTTGCGGGGGACCTGCTTGGTCTCTGGGAACTCAGGTGGGGAGTGGGGGTGAGCAGGATGCAGTTTGAGCTTTGCATTGGGAATATTTTTCTAAAACCCTTAGGTAGGGAGCCCCCAAAGGAGCAATGGTGACTACGGGCTCCATGACATGCAGGGTGCACGCAGGGGCTGGAGGGGCTGGAGGATGTCGTTCGGGACCTCTAGGGGTGTCTGGGCCATTGGGTAGGTATGTAGGAACCTCTTCTTCCATCTCTGCGATTTAGAAAAATCTCCGAGCCTTGGGACTCAGAAATGACAGGTAATGTGATAAAGGCCTCATTCAGAAAGCCCTGGAGGTGATCTGTTGTCATTCTCCCTGTGACAGCCTGGGCTGGGAGCTGCTGTGCCTGGCCAGAGAGAGCATCCCTCGGGAGAGTTTGTTCAGTGACTGAGGGACTGGATTTGGTAGCTCACATGCCCACTTTTCAGATAAGGAAAGGGAGGCTTGGGAGAGTGGACGATGCCGGGGCAGGCTGGGCAGTGGCTCGGGCAGGGTTCTCACCTACTCTCGCCCCTCCCGCAGAGCTGGCGAGTGATGACCCCAGGCTTCTGGAAAGCCCAGAGTGTGTAGCATGGGAATTCCAAGAAGCTTTCCCCACAAGCCCGACCCTCTGCACAGGGAGCGGGTGGCATGCGACGCCGTGACCAGCCCAGGCGCCTGGAGCCTCTGTCCCCTGTGCCTTTGTCTCCTGTGACACAATAGGTGGCTTTTTGTCCTCATAAAGTCCCTTTCACTGTCGGGAGAAGGGCCAGGGCGGGGTTGGAGGCTGGGCTTCCTCAGCCAAGTTCTGAGTGTCCCCAACGGCCTAGCCGTGCCCCTGTGAGAGGAAAGCCCGGGAAGGGTTCACGTCATCGGCCTGGGCCTCAGTTTCTCGGATGGTGCACGGGGGAGAAGGGAGCCCCTGGGTGTGATGGGTGGGCCCTGCCCTCATATATTTTCTAAAACATTTGGTTTGGTTTTCAACTTTTAAAGAGCTAAAGATCTCATGATGTAGAAATTCAAATTTCTAGTGTCTCTTTTTGAAAAGTTAGAAGTTCTGGCTGCCTCGGCCTGTGTCCACGCCCCCTCCCCCCCGCCCCCCGCCACCAGACACCAACAGGACACTCCCAGCTCCACAGATGCCACCTGGCCCACCTTAGTCATTTCTGTGACCTGCCTGCCTGGTGGGTGCTGAGTCTGAAAGCTCGGTAGCAGCCTCCAGGCTCCGAGGTGCTATCCCTCTGGGGTTTGTCCCTCCCCAACACCCTGTCGTCTGACAGCCGTCATGGCCGCTCACGATGCAATGGCTTTTAACTTTTCCTTCACATCATTTTATCTGCACGACACACCTGGGAGGTGACCAGGATAGGCGAACTCTCCCCAGCAAGTCAGATGAAGGAACAGCAGAAAGGTTCGTCGACTCCCCCAACACCACACGGTGCATCTACAAGGTTCCGACCCAGCCCGGGACATGGGGAGGATTGAAAGGAGGCTTGGGGTGACCGTCCTTGGCTGTGAGAGGAGTTAGCTTAGAGCTCGCGGGGTTGGTGGTCTTTCCCTGGCTTCGGGCCCCTGGACGAGGCCTGTACTGAGTGTCCAGCTTCCTTGGAGAACACTGGACGCAGCCTCCCTGCTCCCACTATACAGAGAGGAAGACCGAGGCCTACAGGGGTAACGGGTTTCTGCTCCGACCGGGGACAGCAGAAGTGCAGCTCCAGGAGGTGTCCTAGGGCTGGGCGGGTGGACTTCTGAGGACTTCTCCTTCCGATAAGCCCACGTCTGCCTTATCTGAAAGATGGGTGAGGCCCGCACTGACATAAGGCCCTTATCTGCTAGGCCCTGGCTCCGGGCCTGGTGCTTAAGTTTAGATACATTCATTATCTCACCATGACCTCACACCCCTAGGAACTGCAGGCACTATTCAGACCTGAGGAAAGCAGACACAGAGAATGGACTGGAAAACCTACATTCTAACTTCTCGGAGTGATAATGACGGTAGAACATGTTTTGAGTGTTAAGCCTCTGTTAGGTGCTGGTCTAAGTACCTTATAAATATGTCTTCATTAATATCTCAGAACTACCCCCATGAGGTAGGCACACTTCGAAGTTGAGGGCACCGAGGCACAGAGCGGTTCGGCAACTTGCCCAAAGCCATGCAGCTAGTAAGTGGGCAGGACCAGAGCTTGAACCCAGAGAGTAAGTGAGTAGTAGGCCAAGCTTCCATCCGAACTGGTGCCGGCACCACAGTTAAATCAGATCGTGACATCCACCTGCAGATGCAAAGAGTAGCTAAGAAAGATATACATTCGTTTCCTAAAGCAGCCACAGCAAAGTACCACAAACTGGGTGGCTTGAAACAGCAGAAACTCATCCTCGCACAGTTCTGGAGGCTAGAAGTCCAAAGTCAAGTTGTTAGTGAGGTCGATTCCTTCTGGAGACTCTGAAAGAGCGTGTGTTCCATGCCCCTCTCCAAGCTTCTGGTGTTTGCCAGCAATCCTTGGCATACCGTGGTTTGAAGACACATCACTCCAATCTCTGCCTCCATCGTCACATGACATTAGCCCCGTGTCTGTCCAATTTCCCACTTATAAAGACACCAGTCGCTAGATCAAGGGCTTCCCTAATCGAGGATGCCTCTTGGTCTGGCATTTGTGACAATTCTCTCTCCTCTCTGTTCCTGCAGGTGATTTTCAACAAAAATATCTGTTATCCAATTGTTTACAAATTCTTTTGGAGGTGCCAAGGTCCTGGGGCACATAGGAACGTGTTCTTTTTCACAGTCCTTGTTTAAAAGAGAAAATCCCTATCCTCAAATTTTGAAGTTTTCAGGAAAAAAAAAAAAAAGGCCTGTACCTTTGAGGTTCCCAGACAGTTCTCTTTGTTTATCTGTAGTGCTTGGCTAATGAGGCATTTCAGGGGCTTCGGAAAGTTTAGAACAGGTGAGGGGTTGAGGTTTGGTTCTGTGTGCGTATGTGTGTGTGTGTGTACAGGCAAGGCTGCAGAAAAGGCAGTGTATGCAAAAGGTAAAAGGCGTGGTGTGTGTGTGTGTGTGTGTCTAAGAGTAATGACACTAGATAAAAAGGCAGAGACACCTACAGAGAGAGGGTCCCAGATATAAAGGCACAGATTTGCTCCTCCCCACACAACTCCCTCCCTTCTCTCCCATCCTCCGCCTTTGCTCATATGTCCCCTTCCCAGTGAGATCTTTCTTGACCTCGTATCTAAAATTGTGAGTGACCCCACTTCCCGAGCTCCTTATCCCTTTTCGGCTGGATTTTCCCCCTCATGGCACGTACCCTGAGATCCACTGGAATTTCACTTGCATCCTGGGTTCCGAGCTGGCTCGCCCTGGCAGGGTGGCAGCTCCACGAGAGCAGGGCTTCTTGTCTGTTTCAGTCACACCGCAGTAGGTGCTCAACAGGTATTTGTCAAATGCATAAGACAAGTCCTCTGGTCCCTTCTCCCCACGAGAGTACATGGGTCCACAGCCAGGAGGCCAGCAGCTCCCGCAGCTTTTGGAGGTGAAGCCTGGGCCCAGCCTCCCCTGCAGCACCTCCCAGGCCAGGAGAGGGGTCAGCGAACGTGGGAGCGCCCTGTCCTGAGCGCGGTCTCCGTGGGGCCCTGCGTGGGGGTCCTCCCTTCAGATTCTTGGGGCTGGGAGAGAGGAGACAGGGAAAAAAACAGTCGGTCTGGTTCAGACGGTGGAATGGACCTTCTTTGTTCTAGGGCAGAAACCGAGGCGGCCCCCTGGGCACAAGGCCAGGGCAGCAGAACACCAGAGATCCCCACTGCTCATCCAGCAGCTTCAGCTCCCAGAGGCTGCGCTTGCCCATCTGGAAACGGGCCGGGCTGGAGGGCAGGGCAGGGACGGGAGAGCCTGGGTGCCCGTGGGGCCTGGCCCTCGGAGCCAGCTGGTTGTCCTCATTTTGCACGCATCACTGAGTAACTCTCAGTGGCCTAGGTTCCAGAGAAGGACCGATCTGGGTTCAAATCCTGCTCTTCCCAGGTGACCATGAATGACCGCAGGCACATTTCCCTCTGAGCTTCTGTCTGGAAAATGGAGATGATAAATAGTACCAACTGATGAGAGGGGTATGGGGGAAATGGGCGAAATCAGAGGGGAGGTGCTTCCTTTAGGCCCGGCACACAGCTGGAGGGCATTAAGTGGTTACTGGGACTGAGTCTATGAGTGATAGCTCTGATAACTGATACGTGCACATTAGCGTAAACCTGAATTGGTCTTTTCTTGATTTTTAGTCCACTGCATTTTCTAATTTACTTTCAGAGAGTTGGAACCAGGCAACACAGTGCATAGAGGCCTGCAAGGACCGCGTTAAGGAAAAAGAGAATCGTTTGTCATGCCCAGTTGTCACCTGGGTGGGTCCCAGGACATGCTGCTAAGAACAGTTACTTCCCCCAGCTCCGGAGGCTCTTGGCCCCCCGATGCAGAGTGTCCTAAGGATGGGTGGTAAAGGGTGTGTGGGGTGGCCTGTGCTGAGACACCCTGGCTCTGGGTCCTCATTGGTAAGGGCTCTGTCCCCAGCTTGTGCGACTGCTGGCAAGGCTCTGCTCCCTGGCCCACCTTGCCTGTCTGCAGAGTGGGTGCCATGGGCCACCGCCAGACTGTTTGTGGTGGTTAGAGGAGCAGATTCACTGATTTACACCTGCTTCCTCTTTTAGTCGCTAGCACCTATGCAGGGCAGGGTTTCGACCCCCGTTTCATGTATAAGGACATTTAGACCTGTTAGCTCCTGAGCACATATTTACTGAGCAGGTACTGTGTGCTGTTGGGCACTGGGGATACAGCAGTGAACAAAACAGGGTTCCTCGGGGGTCCTGTATTTTAGTGGGCGGCCCTCGCCAGAGTCGGCCAGGTGAGCCGCACAGAGAGGGGAAGGTGCTTGCCCAGCGTCACACAGCACAGATAGGATTGAAACCCAGCTCGTGACTCCCAGGCCCAGGGCTCCGCCCCACCCCTTACCCATGGTGCAGCGGAAGGAGAAGCTACACCTTCCCCAGCCTCTTGTGAGGGACGGGCAGGAAGAGGGGGGTCGGCAGAGGGGCTGTTGGATTCTGGGCCGCTCAGCTGAGGTCATTCTTGTCCAGACCCCACAGATAGGGGGATCGATACAGAAACTTCTCTTTGGTCTTGGTGGGGTGCTTTACATGGGGTGTCTGGCAGGCACCCAGCTCTGGCGATCTCTGGGTCATGAGCCCTTAAGTTAGTCTGGTCCCGGAGCTTGCGGTAGCACATCAGCTGGGATGAGCTGCCAGCGGAACTTTTTGTCCCCCAAAACCAGCAGCCAGAGATTTTTGCTCTTGAATCACTCTTCTGCGATCTGACTGAGGGTTGGCACATCTTGGGCTGGTGATGGGCTTGCTGTGAGCCTTGGTGCCACACGCCTGGATGCCATACAGGGGAAAGGAGAGCCTCTTTCTGTCTTCATCAGCAATGGAGCCTTTCTCCGAAGCCCCATGGTAGACCTACCCCGCCTCCCCTCAGTGACCAACTCGAGTCATGCCTGGCTGACCAGGGACTGCAGAGAATGCCCCTGGGGAGGAGGAGGACGGCCTGGCTTGGGGGATCTCGGCCAGCAAGGAAGGGGGTGGGAGAGGTGTGAGGGAGGCCAGGATGTGAGGTGCAGCTGTGGGCCTCCCGAGCTCCCTGCCTCAGCAGACCCTTTGCCAGGCCCACCCTGCCATGGTCCCCCAGGCGTCCCCACGAGGGCTGTGTAGAATCCTGTGGCCCAGAGGGCTGGGGCAGGTGCAGTGTACCCAGCTGGGGATAATAAAAGCAAATGCTTCTGTCACACGTACGTGAACTCCTGGGTCCTTAAGGCAGCCCAATGAGATCATTATGCTCATTTGACAGATGAGATGACCACAGCACAGAGAGGTTGTAGATTTGCACAAGGTCACTCAGTAAGGGGAGGGAGGTTTTAAAGCAGGCAGCCATTGCCAGAGTCCATGCCGTTAGTAGCTACACACACTGTCTGCCAGGGCCCACCCTACTACCTGGGAACAGGGTGACAGCTTGGCTTTTCTGAGGCTCGATTTCACCTGTAAGGCGGGGCAATTAGAATCAGAGAAGGTGGGGTGGAGAGGGCTTGGTGGGGCACCAGGTGGAGGTCACCCAGAGGACACAGGCTGCTCATTTTCCCACCTCTGGGAGTCTGTGCCTGTCTGTTCCTCAGGAATATGCTGGTGACTTCTTTCAGCAGCTTTTACTAAGCCCTTGGCAGGACCCGGTTCCTGTACTGGATGCTGGGACCCAGCTGTGAGTGAGACAGTCGTTCTGCCCTCGGGGAGCTCAGTCTGGGGAAGGAAACAATTCCAGTCCTGGGGGGCCGCAGGAGCACAGAAGAGGGTTCTGGAACCCGGACTGGAGGAGAGCGGATGGTGTCCTGGAGCATGAAACATTTCAGCTGAGACCTGAAAGAAGCTACCAGGCAAGGCCTTGCTTTGGTATACAGTGGTATGCAGCAGGAGCTACATAAATATTTCTTGACTAAATGAGAAATGTATGTGTCTTGCAGAGGGAGCGTTACGGCAAAGGCCTCTGGTCTGTGGCCCTCAACTTGACTGATGCTGGGGGCTCTGTCTCACCCCTCCAGGTACTGGGGCTGCTGGTATGGGCCCTGATTGCCGACACCCCGTACCACCTGTACCCAGCCTACGGCTGGGTAATGTTCGTCGCCGTCTTCCTCTGGCTGGTGACAATCGTCGTCTTTGTCATCTACCTGTTTCAGCTGCACATGAAGTTGTACATGGTGCCCTGGCCGCTGGTGGTAAGTCTGGGTGGGGACATTGGAGGTGGTTCCAGGCCAAGCCCTCTGCCTCTGGGAGTAGCTGTGACAGCGTGACCTTCCCTAAGTGGGACGTGGCGGGGTGGGATTGGCTGCAGTCCTCACTGGCCCTCAGCAGGCCTGCAGAGCTGGGTGAGGGAGGGGCTGATGGCTTGAGTGTCCAACGTTTCTCAGCACTGGGAGCCTGAGCCAGGGAGGACACAGGCTTGCCTTACTCCGGGGAAGTGAGCAGAAGTGTGCTGTTGGATGGAGAGACTGGAGGCCATTCGGAGTCGTGAAAATATTTTGCCTTTTTGGGGGGATGTCGGAGTTCGGACCTGTGTTGCAGAGGGTCTCTGATCCAGCTGGGCCCAGACAGGCAGCCCTGGGCCTGGAGGCCGGGTCCAGCGTGTGCAGGACGGGCTCCGGCGCCACAGGGCTGGCCACCCGCTGCCTCCAGAGTGAGGCCCCTGCAGCCCCGGAGAGGGTGGCGTCCCAGGTTTACCCAGGTCAGTCTCCTCAGGACACAGGGCCGAGAGCGTCCGTAGGAAGTACCCGGGCCGGACACGGAGAAAGTGCTGGTTTTTTTTCTCTGACCCGGAAAACCCCTGCAGCTGGGGTCTGAGGCTTTCAGTGAGCAGAGAGGAGAGAGAGGCACATGATTGTAAGACAAGCAAGGCTGGGACTAGGCAGCATTGTTTGGAATTCAATGACTTTTTACACTGAGGAAACGTGAGTCATCCTTAAGACAGAAGTGGTTTGTTAGATCTTGACATCACTCGCAGGAGCCAGGCGATGTTAGTGGCGGGCACTGGGCTTGGAGGGACGATCCCCGGGTGAGGAGGGGGTGGCCTGGCTCCCTGGCTGGGGTCCAGCCCCTGCCCCACATCTCGAGAGATGGAGGGGCCTCGGTGCCCCTCAGCACAGATTTGGGGCTCTAGCCCTGCCGTGGGTGGCAGGCGACTCCTTTCCCAGGCCGCGATGGCAGGGTGGTGTCTTACACTCCTGGACCTTTCAGCACAGAGAGGGCAGGGAGGGCTCGCCTGCATCTAGAGATGGCTGGATTGGGATTGCCAAACTGGGGTTTTTCTGGGATGGGGGGGGCTACACGCTCCCTTGCAGGGCAGGCGAGATATGTGACGTGGGAAGAGGGGGTTCAGGAGAGCCCAGCCTCCAGCTGCCTGTAGGAAGCCGCCTCCGCTCAGTCCGCCGTCGTTGGTGGGGAAGCAGGCCCCCTGGTGCCAAATCTGATATTTTAAGATGTAAAGTTTTTTATGAAATCTTCAGGTTTTCATATGAAACCTCACTTTAGAATGGTGGTAATTTAAAAAACAATCTATGGACTGAACCAAATATGTCCGAGGGCCACCAGTCTGCAGTTAACTGGCTTCAGGGGCCAGGCGGTAGGGAAGTGGCACCTGGGCCCAGTTTCGGCTGAGGGCCTTCCTCCGGGTCCAGCTCGGGCTCCTTCTGGGTCCTCACCCTGACATTTGATGTGGGACCTTGAGACTAGGATGTGGCCTTTTGGCAGACAGATTCCTCCCTCTGGGGCCAGAGAGGGATAGGAGACCCCCTCCTAGGGCTGGCCTCAGAGCCAGGTGTGGCAACGGCCAGGCCAGGGGTTGGAGGTGTGTGTTGGGGGGAAGCTGGGCTTGGCCCCGAGCCAGCAGGAGGAGCCCGGGGCTCTTCAGCTGCTGCACTCAGAGAAGGTCTGCGCTGGACCTCCCGCCACCGGGAATGGGTTTTGCCTGCTGGGACTGTCGCTGCCCCTGACCAAGCCTTCCCACCATTTCCCCTCCCCTCAGCCTTGGGTGTGTTTACGCTCCCTGCTCAGAAGGCCTCAGACTGCTGCCTCCCAAGGCCCTTTTAGTGGGAAAGTCCAGTCCTCAAGCCCCAGCCCATTCTGGCTCCTAAGGGGTGTGCTGGTGGGAACCAGGGGGTTCCGGTTACTGGAAGTCTCATGTCTTAAGCCTGTTCCGCCCTCCCCCCGCCAGTTGATGATATTCAACGTGGGTGCCACCATTCTCTACATCACAGCCTTCATCACCTGCTCTGCTGCGGTTGAGCCGACGTCTCTGAAGGGCACCAGGCCGTACAACCAGCGTGCAGCTGCCTCCGTGAGTATGGTTCCCGGGGCGCCCTTGACAGTCACAAGGGACTGGCCAAAGCAAGGTCTGTGCCCCTGGACCCCCACTGCTCCAGGCAGCTGCCACCTCCTGAGTTCTCATCCTAATCTCAGCAGGTCTCAGAGGAGCCAGGCTTTCAGTCTTCCATGTTAACAGTAAAACCTTGAGGAAGTGGAATGCTTGCGAGACTCCTTGTAGTGGTGAATGGGTTTGGGGTTAACCGTTGAACTTTGCTGTAAATCAGATGTGGCACACTGATTTCGGGTCATGTACGTCTTTGGAAAATCTGTTTAAAAATTATTGCCCCACCCCCCACCTTCAAAGGGACACATGCAAAGACCTTTTGGTTTAGACCATTTTGGGGCATTCACAGGCTCTCCCATATAGTCTAAACAGGCTGCACGTCAAATAGCCAGTGAACAGTGAACCAGGCCCCTCCCCCGCACCCCCAACACACACATGCCTGCCACATCTCATTCCACGAGGCCCTGTAGACATTTCCTCACAGGATGCTGAGTCCCCAGTGAGGACAGGGGGTACCAGTCCCATCTGACAGGGAGGGAAACTGAGGCTCTGAGATGAAGCAACACCCTAGACGATTTCCGGGGCCAGGCAGGACCTAGACCAGGACTGGGTTCCTGCGCTCTTCCTGGCGAGGATGGTTTTGAAATAAGTGAACTCAGTTGACGGGATTGAGACATGGGGCTTCTGAATGCAGCCACAGGTACTAGTGTAGGGCATTTGTGAACTGATTCCAGAAAATTCCTAGGGTCACTTTTGAATGTTCTTTTTAAAATGAAATCCCTGGAATGGGTCTAAAGCGGGTCCTACCTGTCGCTCGTTAGCACATTGTCCAGTTGCCCTCATCACAGTCTGACATCCTTGCCTGTGTGGTTCACGGTTTCTCCCACTTGAATACAATGTCAGCCCCTGACCAATTAGATGTCAAATGAGTGTATGGTTAAGTAGCAGTTGGTGTGGCTGCCAGAGCGACTGGTCCCGGTTAATTGAGGGGCCCTAGGTTTCAGTGTCAGCCTGTCCCGTCCCTCCCTTGGGCCATGCTGCGGACGACTCAGTTTTGCTGTCTTCTCTTTCAGTTTTTTTCGTGTTTAGTGATGATTGCCTATGGAGTGAGTGCTTTCTTCAGCTTCCAGGCCTGGCGAGGAGTGGGCAGCAATGCAGCCACCAGTCAGATGGCTGGTGGCTACTCCTAAACGCCCGTGCCACGGCCCGCCTTGGGGCTGAAGGCTGCAGCTGGGTCACGGTGCAGGGTGGCCCCGCGAGCCCGAGGCCTGAGCCCGTGGAGTCAGCTCGGAAGGGACGACACTTGCTCTTCTGACCATCAGACGCAGGCCCAGCCAGCACTCCTGAGGAATCCGGACTTTCCTCTGACTGGCCCAAGTCGGCACGCGCATGGGCTGGAGACAGGCCAGCGGCCGAGACTCCTTCCCACCCACGTTGTTCAGCAGCAGGTGATGGGGGAGGGAGGGGCTCCCTGCCTCTGCTTTGTCTTTAGAGGACTTCAATGACCAAGGCTGGGCCCAGCCTTCTCACCAGCACTAAATACACTAACAAGGACAGGGCTCCAGACCTGCAGCCCCTGCCCCACCACAGAATAAGCCTAACAAGCAGCATGATTTTTTCTTTATTGTGGTCTTGGTTCCGGAGTGCTGAGTGGGCTTATGAAAGCATTCTGATCCCTTAAAACACTATTCCGACCTGACCCTCCCCCAAGCCAACATGTCGCTTGTAGGGAGACACTTCCTTTCCTGCATATCAAACACACCGGTTATCCAAAGCAAACTGGTTTTCAGTGACTTCTCAGTGATGAAATCCCATCGGGGCTTCCCTCGCTTTCCCAAGCTCGTGTTTGTAATCGTCCCCTGGGAAAAGCTAACGCCAGTACCAACTGCTTTCTGACACTGTTGATTAGGCACATGGGACATGGAGGAGGGAGAATCAAGACCTTGCCTGGTGAGTTGTCCTGTGCTTGGTGGTGACTCTTGTTGTTTTTTTACAAAAATAAAGATGGAAGAACTTATTTGAAAAGGTGTTGGAGAATCGTGGTTGTGGATGGTTATAAACTCCAGGAAGCTGCAGGGTACAACAGGACAAAGGTTCCAAATGCCCACGATAGTGCAATTCCTGTTCTGGAGTCACTCAGCACCACCAGCCACTTCTGTGATCCGAGGTAGGCCCACGAACTTCCTGCCTGCTTCGCCTGGCACAGGCCCAGTTTATGTTGTTTTTGTCCTGGCATAAATCTAATAGCATCTCCTTTTATTCTCAAAAGGGTCCCAGTTTAACAATAAAGCATTTAGCATCCTAGCTTTAGGCAGGTGAAGTCATCTTGTTGAACTTAAGATTGCTATGTCACCTGCCTTTAAATAAAGTTGGAAGTTCGAAGATCATATAATCGTAGTGAGTGGCCATGCTTGATACAGATGGTAGGGGTGAGGGTCCTTTTAAAACTTATTTTTCTACCACTAGAGAAACATGCTCTGAATAATAAGCCAAAGGCATTTCTGGGTACCCCTTGGTCCTTTTTTGAAAACTGGGAACAATTAAAATGTAACTCGATTCAAACTGTTGTGGATGAGCTCCCCATTACCAAGGGATGGGGATTAAGTCGGATACCCATGCCCAGTTAGCCTGGGACAGGCCCAGCCTATGCCTGTTATCCTGGCATAAATGTTAACAGAATTCCTTTTTATTCTCAAGTATCTCAGTTTGAATAGTAAATTAGTCATTCCAGGATTAAGCCATCGGAGTGTTTAGTTTTAAGGATCAACCCATTTTCTTTTGAAGTTTAGAAAAAAAACCAAAGGGGCAGGTAAGTCCTAGAGGTTGCCGACACCCTGATACAGAGCCTGCTTCAGCAGAGCCGTTAACAAGCTTAGTCAAACAACCATCTTAGGTTCTGGCCAGTGCCTCTCCCACCCAACCCTCGGGCCCTGCGGCCTGGGTGAATATCACGTTCCACGGGTGAGGAGGGCTGGGCAAGCCGGGCCTGAGCCCCAGGTAGCACGTGATGACATAAGTTCCAGTGTGGATGGAGGGACAGATTTCTAGTTTGTTTTAAAAGAAATTGGAAGGCTTAATCTAATAATATTAAACCACAACAAGCTTGCCTGTTTCCTCCTGAGTGGAAAAAGGATGAAAAGAATTGTTTGCCTTCTCATTCTTTTTTCATAATTTCATTTCTGGACTTGTCCACCTGACCTTTCTCAACCTGGTGGACTGAGCAATGAGTCTTCATCAAGTGCTTCTGATATGCCCGGCCTGAACTGGGCAGTCCCACTGATAAAAAGAATAAGGGGAGAAAGCACGCCCAGGAGAAGGAGCATTTCAAAAGGCTGACTCTGAGAGCCTTCGGCTTGAAAGACCAAAGCAGTACTAACGCGATGGCGGCGGCTGTAGCAAAGATGACTTGTTTAGAGTCATGATTTTTATAAAACACCTCAAATTTTACTCGTAATACAAAAAGTGTTTAATGAGCGCCACATCAGTACAGAAATCACAGCCTATACAGCTCTTTACAATCAGAATAGCCAATGAAAAATGAGTAGATTCTTTACTAAAAAAAAAAAAAAATCTTAAGGTACACACTGGGAATCGAACTACTATGTTTTTCCTTCTTTCTAGAGATGTGATGTCCCTGTTTTCTGGTCGATAATGTTCTGTCAAACACTGTACTAAGCCAGTATTTTAAGTCAAAGCAGACAGATGACCAGGAAAACCCCACCTTGGTAGGAAGTGTCCGACAGGACAAAGGACCTGCAGAGCCCCAACCCCGACAGAAAACCTAACGAACTAGTTTGTACAGAAAGGGTTTTAAGCAAAACGGCATAAACACTTAACATGCTATAAGAAAAGGATACCATTCATCTCCTTCCGGGCCGAGCGCACACTCACTGGTGCCCGGGAAAACGGGAGCGCCAACAGAGAAAGCGTTTTTGCTTTCACAGCACTAACGACTAAAAAGCACACAGCATATAATACTTTGATCTTTAAGTGGGTAATCGTGGAAATTCCAAGATTATATCCACTGAGTTAGCCTGAGTATTCATCTATAAAAATATTTTTTCAAAAATGTTTAAAGAGGGTTCTAGAAACAGGGACTACTACATTAGGACCAGCAGAAGATAGGGTGATACAAGGACTGCGAATGTCAGACTAGGAACTGATGTTCACATGTAGCTTTCAGGTAAAGGACGTCTCTCTCAGTTGATTCCTACAGCCCGGACGAGCTGTGGTTGACAGGAGCGCCGGAAATATCGACAGGCAGCTGGCTTGAGTGACATCCTAGATGAAGATTCCCCAACAGTCAAAAACACCACTGAGGCTGAAGGACCGAAACTGAGACATGGAAAAAGCTGGGAGTGCACAGAAACATTCATGCAAAGCCCGCTGGGACCAAGGGCTGGTGCTGGGTGCGGACACACCGATGCTTATGCTCGGGAGGGCCCCCCAGGTGGAATGCTGGCTGGGGGCTTGCTCCAGCCCAGCCTAGCTCAGAGGCCCCTGAGAGGGGTGTCTGCTTGGGGAGGGGTACTAGGGTTACTGAACACAAGGTTTTTCAGGAGAAACTGGCCCCGGGAGGGTCAGGTAATTTTTTTTTGACCCATCAATACTTAACGTTAATGAAAAGTTGCAGAGCAGAGCTAGTCTTTCCAAGATGTATTTTTCCGTCATTAGCCGCAGCCTCTCTCTCCCAGGATCCTGGGCTGCCACAGTCCCGAGCACACTCACTGCCTGGAGGGAGCTAGCGCCGCACATTGTTCTGCGAGGCTGGCACAGAGGATGGTTTGCACAATGAAGTCACCACTAAACCACTGCTCAAGTCCAGTCCCCGGCCTTCTTTTTCCTACACAGGAAAAACAACAGCTTCAAGAGGCAAGGAATCGAAAAGAGGTCCTTTCCAGCTCAGAACCCTGGCCCTGGGAAGGAGGCTCCCAGGGTGAGTGGGACCGCCAGGGAGCACACACAGGAAGGGGAGATGACTTCCATTTTGCTCAGCATTGGCCCTGGTCACGCTTAAACAATGCACCTCTCTTCACTGGAAAACATTCATTTTTCCTATTTAAGAGCCCGTATTATATGAAAGGCAAGGCAGAATTAGACCTGCCTTTTGGTTTTGTCCTTTTGATTATTTAGGGACCCTAAGAGTCCCTGGGACCTGTTTCATCAAAACACGAGAATGTAATTCCTCAGTAAGGGAACCAGGTCCCAGCTGGGGGACAGCAGCTCACCTTTCTCACCCCTGCTAGTTGCTACCGGCCAGTCTTACGGAGAGAAGCACAGGAGGTGGTTTGTTCAACAACAGTACTTGGAACTTTCTATGTGGTTCAATATGGCTAACTAAACAGCTAAGAGTGACTTACTGCTCTGTAGTCCAGAAACATTTCTTTAAAAGCCAGAAAATCCGTAAATGTGAGGAGCATGTCAAATATGTCACCAGCCACTTCATCTTTATGGTGCCTGCAGAAGAAAAGGATGCTGTTTCATGATAAATGATGGAACAGATTCTGTCTCTTCAAGATTTCATTCGAAGGTTTGGAGGGCCCTCCCACCCAGGACCTAACCGCTTAGTGCTCTAAGCCTTGATGTCCAAGCACTGAAAAAAAGAATGTCTTTTTTTTTATTTCAAACCGAAGCAGGAAGAAGCGCGACTTACTGTAGAGTCGTCGTGAAAGCTGCCATGTTAAATCCAGGAACGCGCTCCAGCAGCTGTTCTTCGATGTACTTTTCTACCAGAGAGATCTGGAAGTGAAAAGATCTGTCACACGCGCTTTAGGAAAACAAGACTTCTTTTCAGAAAGTTTGTCCTAAGAGCCTATTTTATGTGACAGGCTCTGTGTTGAGTGCTGGGGATAACAAAGAACCAAAACACAGCTCCTGTCCTGTTCTAGAGGAGCTGACCTGGCCCACCAAGGGAGAGAGGCACTGACAGGTAACTATACTACTAAGAGGAATGCTCTCAGGTAGGCAGAGAGAGCAGCCGGGCTGCCACCCCCATGGCAGGAAGGAAGGAATGAAGTGGGGCTTTTCTTCCTACGCAGATGCAATCTGTGCAAACAGAACAGACACGAAAGCTTACAGTCCAATCGCAGGGGGCTTAGAAGCTGAGGCTTGGCTTTAGGAAACCTGCGCGGCCTATGCCAAGCTTCCATGTTAAGAAAAGAAAGTCCTGAACGCTCCAACCCGTTCTCAGACAGATGAGATCGCTCCGGGAGGCTCCGGGGCCTTCCGCAGAGCGGAAAGATCCCAGGGTCAAGAGTCGAGGTTTGGGGGTTCTAGTCTTGGCTCTGCCACCAATTAGTTAGTGATCTTGGTCTTGGTTTTCACTTTTACCTGACAGTCACACGTACCTGGCTGGATTAGGTGATAGAAAAAAAACTGTGAAAGCCAAAAGGTCCAAGTGCCAAATATAAATGTAAGGTGTCCCCACAAAGGGCACGTGAAAGCAGGATTATGATAAAGCCACATACATATCTTTTAAAATAGACATTAACTCATCAAACATCTGGAAAATAGCCTCAAAAGCCTATTGGAAGAAAGCAAGAGGAGATGAGAACTAAACCAGATTCTAATTACTATTCCTGGCAGGGTACTGGTGAGATTTTAAAAGTAAAGCAAAATTCAGAGATTAAAGAAATCCTAGTCTCTGGTATGAGAAATAGAAATTTACTTACGTATTCGTTAAAAATAGGTGTGTAGGTGAGTTTATTCTCTTCTGTGTCTTCAAACTCCTGGTAGTACTTGTCCATGAAATTTCTCTGTAATAACTGGAACTCGTCATCTGAACCACAATAGGAAAATTTATTTTTTAATGGAGACTAAAACCAATTCTGAGTTATAAATAGGCGGGAATTATACGTCAGAAATGGTTTTTCAATGGTCAGTCTCTAGGAGAGGAAAAGCTAAATGTATATCAGTGAAGTGTTAAATGTTGAAACAGACCAATCTGGTCTTTTTCTATTTTCCAAATTGTAATGAAATATACACAACATAAAATTTACCATTTTGATCACTGTTAAGTGTACAGTTTGATGGCATTAAGAACCTTCACATCATTGTGCAACCAACACCATCATCCAGTTTATTCTACACACACCCATACAGGGCGGCGTGGGACTCCTTCACATTACCATAAAGGAATGAAATGGTTCTCTTATTTTAATATAATTTCAGCAGCAGTGATGGCAACAGCGCAGTGAAGAAATGTATGGGCTCTGACAGGGACTAATCCTATCTCAGCCACTGAGAACTGTGTGACCTTGGGCATGTTACTTAATTTCTCTAAGCTCCGGTTTCTTCGACTGAAAAACGAGGATTATCATAGTACCTATTATATAGGATTGCTGGGTGGAATTTAGATGAATTACAAACATCTATGTATAGGGTTAAGGGTAGGAATCTTTACTGGACTCAAAGGTACAAAAACTTGGTCAGTGATTTTCAGACTAAACTAGACTAAAAAACAATGTTAATAACACCAAATAACTGTTCTTTTCCTAATTCTCAGAAAACTTAAAATCAATAGACAAAACTTTATCAAATTTAAGTTTTTCTCTCCCACATACTTGTCTTAAACCTTTAGTGTGTTACTGCTTTTCAGTAGGACTTATGGATGCCAAAATGAACCCACAAACAGGAACTCATAATCTAGGACAATACAGAACCAGCTGAAAAGTATGACGACCTTGCTTTCTTCATGGACATTTGTGCTGTGGTTTATGTCACAAAACTATTACAACTAAAAACTAAAAAACGAAATTGTTCTTAGTCTCTGAAATATAGTAGGTCAGTATTTCCCGAAGTTCTGCCAGGAGCCCCATCACTTCTGGGTTCACGATTACCTGAAAGTTCTTTCCCAACTCCTGAATCGACAGGTGTTAGTTGTTTTAAGGAGTCATTGGGTTGTCTGCCTCTAAGACAAACCACAGTAAGGCTTAATATTACATTGAGCTACATTAAAATTATATGCAGCTTGATGTTTTCCCTCTTTTAAAAACTAAATTGATTTCAATGTCCTTAAAAGCAAGGGTCTAAGAACTAAACAGTACACAGGCCAGATTGTGGCAAGGACGCTTACCCATGATAATGTCCTCTAAGCATCCAACCACAGCATCGAATTCTGCATCAGAAGCGGAAGAGCTGAAAAATATGCTTGGATTAGGTGCTATTTCAAATAATTCGTTTTTAAAAAAATTTATGGATATTTTCAAACATGCACAAAAGAAAATATACCAAAATTAACTACCTATCACTCACTTTCAACAATTAAAATGATCACTGTCTAATCTAGCAATTCCAAACAGAATAAAACACACTGAACCCATCTGTGACATCAAAAACGAATGAAATGGTTCCATTTTCAGAAAATCTGATATGAAACAATTACAAAAAGGACAAATATAAGGAGCAAAGGGTCGCATGAGACATCTTAAGACTCCTCCGCATTTATTTCCCACGGGTTATACTCACCGCATCTTCACTATCACCCCACACCTATCTATTTGTGAGCGTGAATCGGCCGCGGGCGAGATACCGGCCGGGGGTGGGGCGCAATTAGATCAGGAGCCCCTTGTGGTAGAGGGTTCTCTAACCCGTGGTCCGGCCTGGGCAGCTCAAACCCGCCAGGCTCTGCTGACGACTAAAGATTAGAGGCGGGGGGATTGTGATGGAGGCTTTGATAAATGCACGACACCCGCCCCGCAGTCCCAGGCCTAAATCCAGCGGTCGCAGCAGCGGCGGAATCCACACCGGGGAATATGTGCTGAGCCTTGGCGGTCTCCCACCCCGCGAGGACTCCGGCTTCAAAGGGCCGAGGCCGAGCGCCAGCGTGCCCCAGCCTCCAGGGCGTTGTCACTCACAAGGACAGCGCGAAGCTCTCTTCCTCTAAGGCGTCCATCGCCGCCGCCGCCGCCACCGCATCCACCCTGCGCGGACAAGCGGGCCCGTCGGCTTCCTACCCTGCCCGCGGCCCGGGCCCAGCCTCCGTTCCGCTCCGCAGAGCCCCAACCGGCATCGGGGAGGTCTTGCCGCCGAGGCCACCGCCTTAGGTTCTCCGGCTGCAGCCACGCGCCGGCTGGGGATCTACACCCCGCCTGGCCTCGGCGCGAGCCGCTGCAGCCGCAGAGGCCCTGCGTCGATAACCGACCTCCCGGGGCCGCGCTCCGCCTCCCGTTACCATGGTCACTGCAACCCCTTCCGCCGCCTCGCGGGTCCCGACAGCCAATGACAGACGCGCGTTGCCTGACGTGAGGGCGGGGCAAAAATAGAGACAGGAAGTGAGGGAAAGGGCTAGCTAGTCGCGAAGGGAAGCTGGACCTCGATAAGCTCAACGGGTCGCTGACGTGTTCACGCGCTGAGCGGTGATTAAATCTCACGTCGCCCCGTTTTATGGAGGAAGAAATCCAAGCCAAGGGCCTCGATTTCCTCATTTAGAAATTACAAGATTTAAGAGGAAGACTAAGTAGTTTAAAGCGGGTTTTAAGAACACTATAAATTGCAAATCTCTTGAAAGCCGACTGCTTAGCTTTTTTAATCAGATAATGCAGACCAGATTTGCAAGGAGTTACTCCCTCTTGTGGAAGGAAAGCCTCATCGCAATAAGTGGAAGTCGTAATTTACATCAGCGATCATAGTCGCATCATAAAGATTATAAGGCAGTTAACTGGTCTCTTGGCTAATTAGGCGACATAAAAGTTGACAGAACTTATTTGAACAACGCAGAGAAGAGTCTGCTCCGACACTGCCAAATTTTGCAAAAAAGATTCCCTAGAGCTGATTTCTCTTGATCCGTCTCCGGTTGCATTATACCTTTTGGCCAAATGTGTGGTACGTATCTACAGGGATTTAAGGTATGGCTTAGGTTTCATCTGAAGGTCAGATGGCCAGCCTAAATGAATTGACATTTTGAATGGACGTAAAGTAAGTATCAGTGGGATCTGGAACTAGAAATTGTTATCACGATACTCTTGTATCCCGGGGGAGATCCATTCTCGGAGGTATTAACTCTGCTTAGCACCAAGTAGAAGACAGGCGTCTAAAAAGGTTTGCTGAATAACTGGGGTGAGTTCTGTTTAAGTCCAGCACTGGTCACAAAGCTCAAAGCAAACTCAGCAGATTTCATGACCTACTTTCTCTATAAACCACTTATTTCTTTTGGACTAAATGAACTTGCCCACCCTTTCTAGTGCTTTATCATATATGGGTTCAGAGTGGAGGAGAAAATGATTTCATCTATTCTAGTTATCTATTGCTGTTATAAGCCACCCGAAAATTTAGTGACTTAAAACAATTACTTTTCTCACTGATCTGCAATTTGGAAAGGACAGCTTATCTCTTTCCAGTCAGCATCAGTTGGGGCAGCTGGAACCCGGCTAGAGGAGCTTCTTCCAAGCCCACTCACGTGGCTGGCCTACTAGTGCTGGCTCCTCACTGGGAGCTCAGTGTGGTGTGTTGGTTCAGAGGATTGGGGTGGAAGAGTTTCAGTTCCTCTCCATGTAGCTCTTCCCAGGGTTGCTTGGGTTTTCGCATACTATGGTGGCTGGGTCCAAGAGCAGATATCTCAAGAGACAGGAAGTGGAAGCTACCGGTCACTTAAAGGTCTAGGACTGGAAATAGCACAGTGTCATTTCCACTGAATTCAATTGGTCAAGCAGACACAGAGCCCACCAAGGTTTAAGAGGAGGAGACATAAAACTCATTTTATAGATGGGAGGAATGTCAAAGAATATATGACCATCTTTAATCTACTTGACCATCTCTGGCTGTAAGAACAAATGGGGATAAATAGTCCTAGGTACCCACTTACTCAGCCATGTGCCAGGTACTGGTGCTAAACATTTATGAAACATTGTCTTCTTTTGAAATACTTGAAATTCTATGAAGAAAAAAAAAACAACCCTATGAGGGGAGTATTATCATCTCCATTTTACAGATTAGGAAAGCAAAGCTTGAGTACTTGCGTATTGATGATAAGTGGCATCCTGGGGCTGGAACCTGGGTTCAGTTCAGGCTCACTCTCACTTCTGTTTTAATCATCATGCTATGTACTTATGGCCCCGGTCCCTGAGTTGCCAAACAAAACTCCTGGGAACCAGAACATATTACTTTTCTGCAAAAATAGAATGGTGGCCTTTTTGTAGAAAAATTAAAAATTTACTTGAATATATATGTATTTTTTTACTTGACTGTATTCAATGTTTTCCATTTCTTAAATATTTTTTGGGTAAGCATTAAGAATTGTTTTAATAGAAAAAATGGACTATCTTGGTTTCACAGATACATATTCAAGATAGTTGAAATTCATGCAATTCACTTTCTGCCAGTGAAATTGTTTCAGTTTCTGTGATTGAACCATTGTTTCCTGACATTCTGCAAATGACGCTATGACCTTACTTTATCACTATCATTCAAAAAAGGGAACAATTCATTAAAAACAGTTTTTCGGGATGGGGCTGGAATCCTGGGGATGTTTCTAGGAAATAAAAACTAACCTTTTTTTTTTTTCTCTCTCTCTCTCTGGGACAATATATCAGTAAAAGCCTGGCTTTCACCTTCTCTTAAAATGCTTACAAGCAGTGCAGAACATAGATTACTGTTTATTCTTTTCCACATAGCTTGTTAATCCCTAGTTTTTTCTATGTGGAATAAAGGTCTTTCCCTTTGAAGTAGCTCCAAGATTACAACTTTGCTTCTGTCCTGAATGAATAATTTAATATTAAAATCTTGTTTTATGGTCTGAAAGAACTGGAAAAGCAGACCATCTTATGTGAAAGTTCAAGGGCAGATAGCGATCTAGAAAGCTAAGAGGGTCCGACAGACTACCTATTAATTCCATTTATTTTTCTCTATCTCTCCCGAATTTATAGACCTTCACCTCTCTGCTAGATTCCCTCACAGTCTCCTTACTGTTCTTACTACTTCCATTTTTTGCTTGTCCTCTCTCCTGCCCCTTCCTCCCTCTCCATTCTCCACATGGAAGCCACAGCCATCTTTTAAAAAAACTATCAAAGCACTTCCATGCTCAAACTCCTTTACTTTCTATTGCACTTAGGGGAAAATACAAAATCCTTAACATGGCTTCCTGAGCAGTCAGTCCCTGGACCTCTCTACCACCGGAGCATACAATTCTCTACCCACTCATTCCTACCTTACTAGCTGCAGGGGCCGTCCATCAGATCATGGAGCCCACTGAGCTCTCTTCCTCTTGAATTTGCCTATAAGATTGTTTATGAGGCTACCTAGTTCTAGAAGCTTGTTCTTAGTCTCTCTGCCTGGCCACGTCTTACTTTTTCCTTTGGGTTTTTACTATTATTACTTCCTCAGTGAGGTTCCTTCTACCCTCCTCTACCCTGCCATCTAAATTAAGTCCCCCTCATTCTCTCTCATAGCACCCTATTCTTTTCTTTCAAGGCACTAATAACGTATTACAATAAACACAAATCTGTTGTCTTCTCCCCACAACCACATGTAAGCAATAGGCACAATAGGACAAGTACACATAGGCACAATACCCAGAACATATTAGGTGCTCAATAAAGATTTGCTGGGTAAGTGTTGCTTCTTAATTCTAATACTTACTTCTCTCCTATCCTGGAAAGTAGCCCTTAAACCTGAGAGTGTGATGTCTTGGAACCTTAGCAGCAGGCATCAATGAAAATTGTGAAATCTTAGTCAAAAAAGGCAATTTATTTCTTCAATGCAAATTACTGTATTCACCACAAGCTAGAGAACATATATATATATATTTATATATATTTTTGAATTTATGGAAGACTAAAGACATGGAAAAAGTCCAGCACCCCAACAAGTACGGCCAGGAAGGAAATCAGCTCTGTGATAGGACAGTTTAATGAACTACAAACAAGGAAGGGTGGGAAAGGAAGAAAAAATGTGCATTGAGTTTAAGACACTGTAAAACTCAGAAGACATATTTACTATTCAAGTATAAACTCAGTAAGGACTTGGCATAAATTGAAAGGCAGCTGCTGAGGTACACCATTATAAAATAAGTTCTATGAATTTACAATTCTACCTTCCAATTTTCTGGGAGAAAAAAACAAAACTCTTGAAGGTCTTCACCAGAGACCCTGAGAGGGATTAACACTTTTGATGAAGACATAGTCAATAATCCATGATTGAATTTACTATTCAAAACATGTATTTATTTAAAACAATATGAATACGTGCTCTCAGACTGTCCTCTAAGAGTTTATGACACTATTAGAGTTCAAGAGTTTCAAAGTATATTACTTCCAAGAACAATACTGATTAAAAAAAATTTTTTTAAACAAAAAACAAAAAACCTGATTTGATGGTACCTTAAAAATACCCTAAATACCAAATTTTCTCCAAACATAGCAATTAATTTAAGAACTCCTCCTGCATTGTTAAAACATTTTTTCCTCACAAAATGTGGGTACTGAAACTGGATAGAAATACCATGAATGTGAAAATACCAGCAATTTTCTGCAGTTAAAAAAAACTAGAATGTTCTTTGGAATCAGTGAAATATCAAAAATTTGGGTTTTTTTCTACAGTCTGTGCACCTTCTTTCAGGCCCTCCATGTTGCTTGTAGTATTGACCTGTGTGATCCCAGTTTTATAGATTCAAGTCTTGCAGTGCAATATCTGCGCTTAACACGCCAGTATCTCTGACCAATGGGAATTTATATTTAACCCAGAAATGCTGTCATTTAAACTTCTCCATAATGACTTCTGTCCAAAATAAAACTTTAGAAAATGAGACAAAACCTCCTATGCTAAACAATCAAATGAACCCAACATGGAAAATTCCGGTGTGGTTTCAGCTCTCAGGAGGGCGCTGACTGTCCCCTACTGTTTTTCATGGAGGATACCGCAGGCCTAGCTTGTTAGCATTCAGCTTTCCTTGGCCTTAAAAGGAATTTCTCAGGGCTGGCAAGTTGGGTTAGATTCTAAGAGAATTTTGTCCTTGACAAACTACCATTTTTTAGCATAAAATCTGGCCATGGCTATAAGTTTCAATGTGCATACAACTGATTAGAGATGGTTTTTTTTTTTTTCTGTTTTTCTTTTCAACATTGGCTGGAACTGAGTAGAAATAAGTCCATGATGCCTCTTCATGTGTGTCATGATATATGAGAAATCTGTCTGACTCTAGACACTATTTCTTTACGACACAATGGGCAGGTCTCCAGTTGCAAGGCACAATCCATGCACAGGTCACTGAGGAGAAAGATAAATATGTTAGGTCAACACTTCAAAAGGTCAAACTGACCACCACTGCTGACTCAATGTAAACTGGTAAGCTTGTTACTTGAAAAGGTAATAATGGCTAAAAAAGTAAGTAATTCTATAAATAAATAAGTCTCCCTCCCATGGGTAGGACCCCCTATACCTCTTATTTTTCAAAATTTTCTTGCCTTAGTATCACATGAACTTTTGACATTTCTATTTCTAGAACAACAACAAAAAAATCATGTTGCCCTTTTTATATGGACTAAATTAAACTTAGGGTTTAGGGGAAATCATCACTTAACAATAGTGAGAGGTCTTCCTATCCCAGAATAGATCTATTTATTCAAGTCTTCTATTACATTCTTTGGTAGTTTAAGTTTTCTTTATATAAGTACCACAATTTCTTGGTATGTATTCTCAGATAGCCTCCCCACTTTGACTATTGTAAAATGAATCAATCATATGTTCTAACTGGCTGCTATTCAGACATAGACGATCTACTGCTTTTTTGTAACCAACGAGCTTATTCAATCGTCACCCTGATGCTAACAGGTTTTCAGTCGATTCCCTTGGTGCCCAGGTATATAATCTCCAAATGATGATTTGCTCCTCTTTCCAGTTTTCTCCTTTTCTCTCTCTTGGCTAACTGCCTTAGCCTGTACAATGCAAGTCATGGTGCTGACAGCTGGCAGCCTTGCCTTGTCCACAGCATCTCTTGGAATGCTTCCAGTGTGTCACATTAAAAAGATGCTAGCATTTGGTTAAGATGTATATGTGTTTATAATGTTAAAGAAGTATCCACACATTCCTATCTTATACAGGTTTCTTCCCTCCATCCATGAGGAATGGATACTGAATTTTAACAAGTGCCTTTACAGCATTTTGAGAGAAAGTGGTGATTCCTTGTACCTCTCCCCCTTAGCCTATTTGAGTAAATTACATTAATAGAGTCTCTACATCGTACCATCCCCGTGTTCCTGAGATAAGCAGTGCCGCCCCCCACCCCTTCCTGCCCCTTAGGTTGTGTTGCTGGGTCCTATTTGCTAATTAATACCTGAGATTTTTAAATTTATATTCTTAAGTTTTCTTTATCAGCTTTTGGTATGATTCTCATGCAGGTGTTGTGAAAAGAATATAGTAATTTTCCTGTTTTCTCCATGGTCTGGAGAAATTTAAATAGAATCTTATCTATTCCGCAGATGTTTGAAAGAATTCACCTGTGAAACCACCTGCTTAGTGCTTTCGGGGAGGAGGGCAAAGGGAGCTTCGATAACAGCTTGGTTTCTTCTGTGGGAAGAGGAATTAGATTCCCATCTCTTCTTGAGGTCTCTTCGTGTCATTAATTTCTCCGGACTTCCCTTCTTTACCCCCACCCTTTTAAAATTGTTGTGGCTGCTGAAAGTTAAGCTAACTTTCTTGGAATTCTTTTAATTTCCTCTTCCAACTCCGTTTTGGATTTTTGTATTGAGGAGACTGCTCATACTTTAGGTGCCTGACTCTAAGGTTTTAGATTTCGGCTTTCATTCACAAACCCTGACTGTGCAAAGACCACCGAGAAGGGTCTGAGAGCGCGAAGATGAGTAAGACCAGATCCTGCTGTTCGGGATCTTAACGTTTTTACAGAAACAGAGACCAACGGGTATCAAGATATCCAACATTTAAAGTCTGTGTCTGCCTTTGAGGCCCTGGAAACTAAAACCTCCAAAGGGGCTAAAATGAGGAATTCTGGGCCGCAGTTGATACCAAGGAAAACCACAGCCGGAGCCACTGTGCTTTCCTTCAGAAGACAGACTGGTGCAGGAGATAAATTGCATGCACTTCCCCTAGTAGCCGATCAGCTAACAAGCCATTTCAAAACACAGCAGACCAGTAGAAGCAGAGTCCCCAGGGGCCCAAGCTGAGCCATACCTGGGGGTGACAAATTGGGGTCCATCACTCTAGGCTCTGGACCCCTAGGAGACCTGGTAGCTAAAGCTATGTCACAAATAAGAGTAAGGCGGGGTATGAACTGTGATGAATTACGGGGAGCTGGCCTGGAACATCAGCACGGGAATGGCTCAGGTTCAGTCAGCACGCGCCTGGCCCAGGCCGGGCCGGCATGCCGCCAGCTCCTTGCCTAACTCCAGCTGGGATGCCCTTCTCGGGGACCGGCCCACTCGCTGGTCTCGCTGTTTAGCCACTCGGATCTACAGCATCCAGGCTGCTCTCTGAGTTCATCTCACACAACTGAAATCTGGTTAGATGGCAGGGAGGCACTGCCTCCTCAGTGCTTAGGGCTGTAGGTGGTGAGCATATGAGGAGGCCTAAGACTAAGAGAGATTTCCCAAGAAGCTCATAAATAGCATTAAACCTTTTACATTTTGTGACGTGAAAACTATTAAAAATATAGTATTGAGAAAACACGGGCATTCCATATAAAGTGGCTTCTTATATTTCAGGCACATTCTGGAAGGCAGCCACGCACTACATGGCAGTTCTAATTTCTCACTCAGCCCACCTTGATGAACAGCTATGGAAATGACGACACTTTAAAGCAATTCAGGAACGGAATGGATGAAACTTTGGCTGATGTACGAAACAGGAAATAATCAAACAAACCCTCTTACCTGTGTCCACATGGCTTCAATTGTGTGTCTGCTACCTCATCGCAACACAGGGAGCAGCAGTTTTCCCGGATGCTGACTTGCTTCAACAGAGCAAGACGCCTGTGCCTGAGTAGAAAACACAGTTTGTCAACAAATCAATGGGGTCTGTTAGCAGTGATGTGTAAGAAATGCTTTGAAAATGCTCTGAAAGCATAGTGAACGAAAAAAGACTACATAGCAGGCCTGACAAGCTCAGAGGGCCACACAGCAGGCCTGACAAGCTCAGTGACGGAATGTAATCACACAGGGTGATCTGATCATAAATTCCTAACTGGGCAGGTCAAGGTGGGCAGTCTAGTCCCAGGCCTACAGCTCCCTTAGTAAAAGGTTATCTTTGCCTTGAGCGCCCCTGCTTTAGGCATCTAGGATGATGCACCTTTGAAATGCCAATCTTTTCCAAACACCTGGGAGGCATAACCCCTGGGAGGCACTGGGTGGAGCACCTGAAATTCCTCTTTATTATCCTAGTGCCCACATACCATCTGTACTTACTGTAAATGTTAAATGTTAAGTATCTTATACCCACCAATCTTAGAAACCCACCCCCCTCTCCCGCCTTGCTTATTCCGGCCTCTGTAATCTATCACCAATGGATTTCATGTATCTTCCTTCTCTCTTTTGATTCTAAATGCATAAAAAACCCCTGCAAAACTGCCATTCTCCTGAGCATTTTCTCAATCTGTTGACATATTCCAGGCTTGTCCTCGGTTTCGCTCTAACTCTAATAAACTCTTATAAAATATTTCTATAGGTTTGGACATTCTTGCGTCGACATTCCTTTTGTTCAGTAGTTTTCGCGCACATCTCGTTTCACTCTTATAGAGATTCAATATCACTGGACTCCATTTTAGAATAAGGAGGCACGGTCGTTCCCCTTGTACAAATAGTTTAAGGAGTTGATTTGCATAAGGTCACATACAGTAAACAGATTCAGGAATCAAATTCAAATCTTTTAATTCTAAGTCCAGTGCTTTTTATTTTACCAGCATATTTTTAACCTTTTAAGGCGCACATCTCTGAGTTTGATGAAAAGCATATAGTATTTCCCAAGAAAAATGTACATACACGTTTTTATACAATTTCAAGGTGTTATGATAGCCTATCGCAGACTCCCTGGAGGTCTAGACACCCCAGGGTAGAATCCTTGCCTTGCACTTTTGCTCAGTCTGGAGTGGAAAAGCAGTCGGCAGAGCCACACTGCTGAAGGTACAGCCCTGATGCGTGGGCAAGAGGAACAGGGGGCATTCGTTCAAGCACTGAGGCTTCACTAAGGGCCAGGCGCTGTTCCGAGCCCTAGCAATTCTGCAGTGAAGAGAGGACTAGTAAAGTATCTCTCCGCCTTCAGACAGCTCTTTTCCCATAACCTGCCCTATACATCTCTTCTGCCTAGCTGTTCCTGTTATATCCTTTTTACAATTGACCAGTAATCTATAAAGTAAACTTTTCCCGAGTTCTGTAAGCTGCTCTAGCAAATTGATCAATCACAAGGAGGGGGCTGTGGGAACCTTTTATTTATAGCTGGTTGGTCAGATGCACAGGAAACAACCTGGACTTTTGATTGGCATCTAAAATCGGGGAGAAGAGCAGTCTTGTATAACAGCCCTTAACCTGTGGGATCTGATGCTCTCTCTAGGTAGATAGTGCCAGAATTGAATTATTGCTTGGTGGTGTTGGAAAACACAAACAGGACCATTCTGGCTGCAGAATCAGCAAGTGCAAAGGTCCTGAGGCTACAATAGACCTCAGTGTGTTTTAAATGTTTAAAAGTTTAAAACTACAGTATGTTTTAGGAGCACTAAGGAGGCCAGGGTGGCTAAAGAAGCATGAACAAATGGAAGAGGGTAGGAGGTAAGTAACAGAAGTAACGGAAAGGAGGGGACAAATCCTGTAGGACAAGGTAGGTCACTGCGAGAATTTAAGCTTTTACCTTAAGTGAAATGGGAGGCCACTAAGCATTCTGACCAGAGAAGCACACAATCTGATTTAAGCTATAACAAAATCATTCTGGAGGCTATGCTGAATAGACTGAAGAGGGTCAAGGCAGGAACAGGGAGACCAGTTAGAGGGCAGGGCAAAAATAATCCAGGTGGGAAATTATGGAGGCCTTGACCATGGTGACAGATGATATGTAGTAGCTGGATTTGGGATATAATTTGAAGACACGGCCCGCACGATTTGCTGAGAGATTGAATGTGGGAATGACAGGAAGTGCGATGTCAAGGACAGTCCAGGATTATGGCCAGGGAAACCGGAATGATAATAAGGTATTAACAGAGATGAAGAAAGACTGGAGAAGCAGGTGGCTGCATGTGGATGACTCTTGTGGCTGAGAGGTGGGTACATAGTACTTCACTGAACTATTCTTGTTTTCTTTGTGTATTTGAAGTTTGCCATAATAAAAAGGTTAAGAAGAAAAAAGAATGAATGAAAGGAGATGAATTAGAGACAGAGAGTACACACAATATAGAACAATCTATAAAGTAAAGGGCCGCGGTCCCCTATCCTCAAGCCAGGAAGGAGTTCTGTGCCACTGAGTAAAAAGTATCCTTGAATACAGCTTTTGGAACACAAGCTGAAAATATTAACGGCATAGAAAACGATCTTGGGCACGTTAACACTTAGTGCCACAATCTAATTAAGTGTGACCGGTATGTACTGGCAGGAGGTTGGCATTAAGGAGGACACTCAATTAGCCTCCGACAACTCCTGTCTTGGTGTCACTGTCAGAGACGAAGGTCTATGTAGCACGGGACTGCCCTAGACTGTAACTCTGCTGTTTCTATTCAAGGCAGGCTGCACTTTCGGTGCTGAACTGACGTTGTACCGAGGGAGGACCCAGAAGCTGTCCATAAGAGGAGACTTGCCGGTAGTTGATGCCTGTTGCCATCTAACTTTTGGAAAGTCCAATTCTGCAGGGGCAGTTAACTAAACGCTGGAGCAGTTTTAATCTAGGCCAGACTCTAGGGGAATTCTCTGATGGATTGGTCGCACCCTTCTAGGTGTATGTGAGAAGCGGACTTACGCGCCGCATTCAAGACAGGCTAAATGAAAAGGTAATGGGGTATGGCAGATGCGAGAGCTGCCACTTCAGACTTTCCGCAGGAGGAATTAAAGTCCAGAATCTCTGTCAAGCAACAAAGACAAGGTGAAGGGAAGTTCTAGGAATGAACCTCAGGTCCCTGAGCTGAGATGTAAGTGGACAGTCTTTCTGTCTGGGATATTCTGGAGGTTCTGCTGCTGCAAGCAATGCTGCTGTCACTATGCGACATTTTCTAGTTTATCTGGAAACTTCAGAGCCACTCTCGAGCCCTGAGATACTGAGTCTAAGGTGAAGCACAAAGCTGTTTATAGACCTGCTTTTTGAGCCAAAACAGGAACTAGGATTATAACTTATTTTAGGTACCTTTAGGGGCATGATGGCCCGACAAAGGCTCCACCCTGACCAAGGTGGTCTCCTTCACCGCTGAGAGAGACTGTCACTCATATAACAAATGTGGCATTAGTAACTGGAATGCCTTCCCCACACAGGCCCAGGAAGCTGCTCTGGTAGAAAATGATAAACTTTGGCTCATATTGTGAAACAAGCTCCAACTCGAAGTAATTACCAAGAAGCAGCTGGAGTCTTTCCCAGCTTAAGGAACAGACTGTGTTCATCTCGTGAGGAAGAAAAGCAGGCATTTAGCCGACGAGACAATTAATGCCAATCAGTTTTGAAAAATAAGGGCTGTGAAATTTTATCCAAGATGGCATCCCCATCTTAATGGCTGTAGAAGTGTGGGCAGGTTTGCCACATGGCTTAAACCCAACAAGAAGTCTGTTTCAACAATCCCAAGTCTGTTAAAAGATGCACTTGATTTCCTACTATTCGGGATTTTTACATCGACATTTAATCGAAGTTGGCAGGGGTTTTCTGGTGTATGTGCACATGTAATACTGTCTGATTTTTACAACAATGTTGTTTATTTCATAAACATTATTTGGAAGCACTCTTTCTTTCTGGGTTCTGTGATAAATGGCAGTGAAGTTATCTGTGACTCGAAGGTTTGGTGGCTCCTGTGAGACCACCTGGGTCTGGTGCTTTTTGCAAACACAGCTCCTAATTTCTTTTCAATTAATTTTTTAATAATTACTTTGTCTATGTCTCTTCTGGGATGTGGTTTAGTAATTTATATTTCCTAGGAAGTCACTACTTTACTCAGGGTTTGAAAATTATTTGTATAAAGCTGAAAAAAGTCTCTTAAAAACTTGTAATTTCTCACGGGACACACGTGGAAGTCTGGAGATAGCCTGGCAGAGTCCTTACCTTGGCAAGATGATTTTCTCTTCAGCTGTTAGGAAGGCGTAATCATTAAAAGTGCTAAATTTCATAGATGGTGGATATTTGAATGGTTTTGCTCCAAAATTGAACTCACATTGTTGATATGACATGAAACTAGCTGCAGCAAAAAATCCAGATCTACAGATAAAAAGGAGTACAGAGGTCAAGAGAACTCAAACAAACAAAGTAAAGCTCATTCTCAGAATTGGGATGGGTCACACCCTAGCTGAAAAGAAGGGTGACAGATTGTTCATAACCCTGACAGGACTGTGAACCAGTCTCCTGCCCTCAGCTTCCTAGTTCAAATTTTGGGACAGCTTCAGGTACAATCAAATGGGTCCCCAATTACTTGAAATAAAGTGATTTCTCATCACAACTGACTACACAAATGGACAGTTTTTTCTGGAGTAAAGTACATTCCATGCATCTCTTAAAAGTTTTGACTGAAAAAAGCTACTTACACAGTAGATGAAAAGACTTGCTTCTCAGGAGGCAGCTGGCTGCCATTTAGAAAGAAGATCATTTGCTTTTCATTCAAGTCTAACAGAAATCCTACCGTATCTCCTACAGAATAAAGTGAAACACTGTTAGGATCGGGTGTATATTACCAGGATTCTGCTAAGTGTCTCAGTTTTGATGTCACTGTATTGAGTCTGTACTGTAGCCCTGGATTCAACATATTCAACTTTCTAGCTTCTTATGCAACTGATCTGACCCCTACATACCAGTATCATATGAACCATTAAAAAGAAAAAGCTGCCAATTAACCTATGACGGGCCATCCATTATACGAGACATCCCAATTTCAGAGATGCTAAAAATGTGAAAAAAACGTGCATTTTAGGATCAGTGAAATATGGTAAGATCAAAACTATGTGCTTCTTTGCCTCTCTGGAGATTTAAAATTCCCTAGGGTAACAATTACCCAAAAGCATGTTTAAAAAAAAGGATTCATCTTCACTCATAAAATTTTTGCTTTTTAAACTGTTAAAGATAAACACATGAAATTACACAGTGATTTATAGCACAGGAATTTCAAAAATGAAATCTTTTTTCCCCCTTGCTATATAAGGTTCACTTCTAAGCATTTTTCCTGAGAAAACTCAGAATGGTTTATAATTTTTCTTTTATAGTAATAATGATAAAAAGGCGAAAATATAATTATCTAACCTTGAGGCATTGATTAATATAGTACAATTATATAATAATAAATTGAAAAAAATATTAAAATACTGTTATTTAATAACCTGGAAAGCTATTTAAGGCATATTAAGTATAACAACAAAAAATATATATATCAAATTTTAAGTGTTTTTAAAAAAAGAAATCTCTGGATGGATTATAAGGGATTTTAGTTTCATTTTGCTTTTTTCCCCTACTTTCCAATTTTTATAATAAACATTACTACAGTAATCTTTTTAAAAATTACTAAGCCATAGTAGACAGTCTTTACAGACAGAGCTTCTATCGTATGCTCTGTTAAACACAGTTTCATGTTCCTTTAAGAACCTGCAAGCCATTAAAATGAGGGCTTGTGCTGGCTTTTAAGGTTTTTTCCTTTCCCACACTATCAGTTTAGTTAATTAAGTGGAGCTGTGCCCATGCAGCAGTGGTCAAACCCTGCTCCCCTGGCATGCCTGAAAATCCAGTTACATCTATGATGCTGATGGTGGCAGGAAGCGGAGAGAAGGCTTGGAGAAGGAGCTGGACTCTATCCCCTGCCTAGCTCCAATGTTGGGAATACAATCTTTCCAGAGGCACCGTTCCCTACATATGACCCTATGTCTTCAGAATGGGTTGGTGGGGGGCACCAGGAGGCCCCGAGAAGACCATCCGCTGGTACAATGGTGCCGCGGCAGGAAAGGCCTATTTGCGCTGTAATTAACTGGAGGTAAAAGGACTCAATAACCTTAAATCCTTCGGTCTGTGTTTAATAAACCAACTGTGTGGCTCAAACTTTGCTGCTTGAATCTTTCATTAATAAATGTTTTCATGGGTCTAGGGCCTTAGATACCGCAAACTGGATAGAACAAAAACTGAACAGGGAGAAAAAGATCGTGCTGTTGCTAAGATATATATTCCTGCAAGAAATCTGAGAGCCATGATTGAGAGTTCTGGTAGCCTGTGCCCCCTTCAGCATCCTGAGCCTGACGTCTGAAGAATGAAGGCTAGGCAGATGTGTGTGAGGCTGAAAGAGCTCAAGTTATCCTTAAAAATTGCTCTAGAGGTGCCCAGAAGGTGGCCACCGAATAGTGCCTATTCCACAGTTATCTGGTCTCTGAAAACATCTTCATTTAACTGGCATTACAATTTCATTATCTTCAAAATCTCCATGGCTGCTTTGATTCAAAACATATACCCAGAGAGGAAATTAGAATTCACATTAACCTTAAGATGATCACTTCCCACTAAATTAAGAATTTTATATTCTGAGATGCTTTTGCTGAAGGAAGAGCTCCACTAGAGGCACCAGAGGTGAATTTACCAGGAGAATACCATTCACATCCATGGCAGGGGGATACAAAGGCTAATCCTTTTCACATTTCATATACTTCCATTTAAACGTTTTAAGACCTAACATAATAGATGCTTCATAATAACCTAATGTCTTAACCTAGTCGATAAATTCTGATGGAGAGGAATGAATACCTTCTTTCCAGCATGGGTGTAGGTGAGGCTTACTTCTAGCATTGTACCAAATTAGCTGCCGGCAGCCATCGTATGCACAGGAGTATTCATCGTCCCCAATGCCATAGCCTTCCTGAAGGGAGACAGAGCCCAGGAGGTTAGCAAGGCCTGCTGTGTTCTAAGAAAAGAGAGTGTGTCTTTCTTAACCATCAACTGGGTGGCTGGAAGTCTAAGCTTTCCGGATGAAGGGAGAGCCTATGGTTTTTAGAAGATATAAAATTCTGACTTAGAGGCCTAGTTCCTAGAACAGATGACCAATTTTCACATTTGTTACTTCATTTAATTCTCACTAACCACCTTGAGGCTGGTGGCATTACACTCCATTTTAAGAGGAAATAAAGGCTCAGAGAGGTCAACTGGCTTGCCTAAAGACAAATTACTAAGAGAGTCGAGTTTGGACCTTGGAATCATCTAATTCCCAGACTGGTGTGCTTTCCACTTCACTGCTGCTGGACAAACACCCTTCTTGCATGTAGTAGACTTCAAAACACCCACATGCTCACAGATTTCAAAACTGGAGGCAAGAGAAAGACTACAGTGGACAATCGGCTAATACTTATTTTGAGATCAGCTCAATTTGAGCAACATATAGGTCCTTGACAGCTTATCACTTACTGCCTTATAATTATCTCACAATTATTTTATTATTAAAATAAAAAGGTGGATGGAATCTTAAGAAATTATTTTGAGTGCTTATAAAAATAATAATAAAAATTATAAATAAAATACAGGAAGCATGCAAATCAGACAATGGCTATCTTTAAGGGTCAAGGGTGAACGATTCTAATGGAGAAAAGAATTGAAAATGTAGGCCAAATCTAAGTAAGATCTCAGGTTCTGGTGATGGTCTGCTTATTCTACAGGATAAATGCAGTGAGGAGATAGACTGAAAAAAGGCTCTAACATATTTCTGACTCCGGCTACAATATATTAAATTCTTGACCTGTAACATACTGAATTTGGATGAGTATTCTCCAAATTGAAGCTTCTGACTTAGCTGTTCTGAATGCACTATTCAGACTATTTAAGAGTTAAATGAACTTGATTCTAATTGCCTTTAGGCTGAGAAGAAACTCACCAGTCTACCAGAAAGAATACCTTGCTATCTACCCCTTTCAAAGCCTGAAGAAGTAAAAAAACTTGTTTTTTATTTTATGGGTGTCACGGCATAGGCAAAAGGCAAGCAATTACTTCTATTGAACTTTCTAATGTCCTATAAAGTCCTCGACGGAACACTTGAAAGAAATTCCTAGATTACTAGCCACCAAAAGTTGTTAAGAACACACTTCACCATGCAAAGTTTTCTATGCCTCGATAAATTTCACAAGAGTGGCATTGTGGGACAAAGGGGAAACTAATCATTTTAACTACTACAGATCAACTTCCACGGGCTAAGAAGTAGGTGCCTATGCCAAGCAGAGATGCACTTTGAGTTCACAGCTCAGAGAGCAATCTAGGTGCACTACACTCTCCTTCAACCTGAAAACATTCCCAGCATGACAAAACCTATGGTTTCCCTTGGCTGAGACAGATAAACGAGAGCACAGGGTGTTAGCTTGAGCTGCCTGTTTCCGGTCATGTATATTTTAGTAATGGAAACATTACTAATAACAAAGAAAGTTTATTCATAGCTTGTCATTTGGAGAATATTTTGAATCCTTCTACATGTGGTAAACGCCATCCTTTTTTCTGCTGTCCAGCACCTCAACCCTTTTCTGTTATGGGGAATGTAATGAAGGTACAGTGTTCTGCTCTGGAGGAAGAGGGGTAAGAGGTGACCTAGGCTTGGCCAACTGGACCCTCACATCACATACCTGGTGTGGTGAGTGACCCCACGTGGAAGGATGGTTAGGTCTGATTTGCAGCAGTGTTGGCGTCCTGGCCCCCAAAACACTGGCTGCTGTAATTCCTGTCTCTCAGCCTTGGACGTTGCCTTGGAGCCTGTCTAGTTCCCAAACCCCTCAACGGTCTGGGAGGCCCTGATAAGCTTCCAGGTCATTCCTATTCTGCTTACCAAGAGTCATTTTATCTAAGGCAAGAGGCTTCAACAGGTGAAGGAGCTCGGGCTATCCTGACCAGGGTCTGAATTCTTCTCCAGCACCTGGAGGCTGGGTGACTTTGGGTAAGTTTCTAAATTAATTACTCTGAATTCATACCTTCATCTTTAAAAGGGAGAATGCCACCTTCCCAAACTCTCAAAAAGATTAGTGATGAGTATGAGAAAGGTCTGTCACATGGTAGATGTTCATGAAAAGGCAAAAGATATTTTAGACAAGTCGAAACGCACCCTTGGAGACTCATTACTTCCAAACCCCTGTAAAAATATATATCACAACAAACTGTTCTGTAGGTGACCTGAACAACTATCCTCAAGGTTTTAATTTTAATGCTCTATCTCCAAGCTCAATGCTTTGATCATCTTTTGAAAACTGAAGGCTAAGTGGTAAGAGAAAATAAGAGGCACTATGGACAGATTTCAAATCTTTAGAAACTGGGTGTTTCCTAGCAATGACTTATTCCATAAAACCACACCCTGTCTGTGCAGACAAAATGGTTCTGAATCACCAGAACAATGTCTATTTGAAGCAAAGTTCTAAGTATGGCAATATCGTTAAAACCCTACATCTGAGAAAAGATACATTAGATTTTACCAATTTCTAACAGGGAATTGGCCAGTCGACTTGGATCAGGGAAAAATGTTTTTTGTTTTTTAAAGAACGAAATTAACAATCTATCAAGTATCAAGCAATTTAGAGGGTAAAGCAGCATTTTATGCCTCTTAATTTGAAGAGCTAAAGTTTCTGCAACTACATGGCAGAAATAATCTTCATCCACCAGATAAAATGAGCTAGCTTCATTGGTGATTTAAAAAAATTCAGTCTCAGATATACACACCTAGACTTATTGCTGCCAAATCAGGAGAGACAAACTTTATATCAAGGCTTCCTTACCAGAGGAATCTCTATTTCTTCTAATTCTGGAACAATTTTTCTGTTACGAGATCAGCTAGTTCTCTCAGATTCTCACCATTTTCAAATGCAAAGAAAACAACTATTGTAGAATAGAAAGTGACTGAATTTTTGTGCTAGTTTCTTTATGTCCTACTTTGACTCAGTTTTCTCATCTGTGAAATGCAAATTATGACAGTAAAAATGGTTGTGAGAATCACATGATAGACTGAAATGAAGGTGCTCTGGAAATTAAGATTTTTTTTTTTTAAAGTCCTAAAAAAATCATCTTTAAGACATCATTTGGGGGCAGTCTGTGAGTGTAATTGGTACTATCTGCTTTAAATCAGTGCCCATGTTGGGAACTAAGAGACTAACTGGCATTGTTCTCCAGACCCGCTTACTTCTGACTATGTGGAGCCACAATAAAGCCCACACTTCCAGCTTTTAAATGAGGCCGGGCTGACTAGAAGGCCCTGTATCAGGGAAGATTCCCAACAAAAGCAATAGGAGACGGGAGTCTGGTTTCTCCATCATGGACAGGAGCCGGACCTGACCTCTCTACCAGTCTTCTTCCTCCAATTTACCTCTCTCCAGCAAGGAGCTTAGTAAAATGCCATGAACGATTCTGGGATGCTATACAGTCTTTCTGAAAGGGCTCTTCCAAAACTATACTTATGGCAAAGAAATTTAGTTTGATTTTGTTGGATCACTTCTAAAATCCATCCTAGGACCCTGCATATGGGATGGGAAACTTATTTAGGTTAATGAAATAATCCAAGGGGCTTTTCCCAGTCCAAAGGGTAAAAATAAATCATATGTCCACAAAATAGTCCTGATCAAAACTGGATTAATTCTCAATAGCTTATAATCTGAACAACAGAAGAAAGCCAGCTGGGCCAGGCATTAGATGGGTATAAAGTGGCAAGAAATCAACACCTGGAGGAAAGGGAGGAGCCCCAATCTCTCACATTCAAGTAGTGGTAGCCCAATCCTGCTTTCTCTAGTGGATTTATCTTCCTTTCTATATTACCGCTTTCTGTAACAGAAGAAAGATACTAGATATCGAAAACAAATGTTACTACTAATTATAAGGTAAAAATCAACTAAGAGAAGTCAAGCCCACATTTCACATTTAATAAAAGGAAGAGAATTCCTACAAAGCTCTTAAAGCTTAAATGCGAGGTAAAAATGATCACTGGCTTCAAAATAAGAACTGAGCCAAAGACGTGGCTGGGGCTGGAGCAAAGCCTACAAAGACACATCCAACCTCTAAGTGGAAAATTAATGTGAACTTAAAACTCGAGGGGAAAAAGGCTGAGGGGCAATTTCACTTGTGTTTTCTAGGTCTGCATCAGTTTAGCAAGCCACTGTTAGGGATGTGGAACCATGTGGTTCATCTCAAGAAATGATTATTATGTAAATCTATCTGAAAAATAAGTACCCTCCACTCACTCGCCAAAAAACTGCCCTGCCCTCATTGGCCCAGTTCTCCAGAGTACTCACGTGATTGAGAAACTTGCTGTCTCGTGTGGCCCAGCCAATCTGCATGACGCCAGAAGTGACCACTGTGACTTCGTAGTACCACACCCCAGCATCCACACAGAAGGTGCAACGCACGCTTTCAAAAGAGGAGGCATCACAGCGAGCCTGGCAAAACCAAAAGGCATGAGAGTCCACCATCAACGCCTGACGACCACCAAAGTAACGGGCTGCTCGGAAGGCTGGTGGATTCGTCCTTGTTATAGCCTCCGGTGGACTACTGTTTCCTTCCCTGTGCACCCTCAGTGACAAAAGGGCGAAACTGGATGAAGCGCACTCTATTTTATAGTTTTATTTGCAGGGAGTTCTAACAGGATTGGAAGACCTCAAAGATGGCTGCAGAAAGAATCAGTGACGGTTACTGGCTTCATTTTTAAATACTTATAGAGCTTTGCTTTCAAAGTAGAGCCTTTTACAAATACATGAACATTGCCTTAACCTGTACTCGTTATGATGGAGTGAGACAAGGATATTGAAGGGTATACGATAAAGCACCTAAAAATAACTGAAAGCAGAAAACTACATCAAGCATTTGGCAATATGTAAGATCAAAGAGCTGTTTGCAGCCCTTCTTCGAACAGTTCTCTAATCTTGACATGTCTAGTGCCTTGTGGTACCTTCCTGCACATATGCAGCTCTCTCATCAACCTTCACCACAAAACCAGCAGTATTTCCAAGATACAGGGAGGAGGGAAAGCGCTAGACTGAATACAACTTGCTATGAAGGGCTTAAAAAAAAAAAAGGGTCTCTTTTAGAAATACTAGTCTCTGTAGCTTTAGCTGAATAAAATGGCAGAGCTTAAAAACAGACATATTTAAACCAAAAATTCAGTAAATATTATCGTGCTTCCTGTATGTCCAGCATTATGTGGGATATAAAAGAGTAAATAACATCCTGCATACCCTCTCTCCTGCCTCTAACCACATTTCGATATGAAATAAGATTCCATCTACTCTGTAAGAAATTGCTTTTGTTCAGAACCAGGGCATGAAAATGAGAACAAGATTCCCCCCTCACTCCCAACGGACCAGCTGTAGAAGCTTTACCTCCAAGCCATGCGGTGAGATCTTCAGGTACTCGCTGACATCGTTGCTATTCAGCATGGCCCTAATGCTGTTCAAGTCCACTTTCTCATAGGTCAGCTGCCTACCTTCTTTTAAAACTGCAAGAGAAAAAGTGGTCATGTTTCTAAGACAGGCTGCTGTGAAAAAAAGCTAGTGTCATGACTAGCTGCCCTCCTCACTAGAGTGGCGACGCTCCTACATGGCACACCTGGGAGGGAGACCTCTGACGCTGGCTTTGCTGCTACACTCCCACGAGATTGACCAGGCTATGCGACGTTCGTGCTTTCGTGACAGGCAGACCTCGGAGATACTGTGGGTTTGGTTCCAGACCACCTCAACGAAGCGGATTTTATGGCTTCCCAGTGCATTTTAAAGTTATGCTTACACTATAATGTAGTCTATTACGTGTACAACAGTATTATGTCTAAAAAACCAATGTACACACCTTAATTAAAAAATACTTTATTGCTAAAAAATGCTATCCATCATCTGATTCTTTTGTGAGTCATAATCTTTTTGCTGGTAAAAGGCCTTATCTATCTTTAATTTGTAAAACATGCAGCATCTCCGAAGCGCAATAAAGCAGTATCGCAATAAAACACAATAAAAAGATGTCTGCTTATATTATACATGCAACGAAATCTGAACCGTACTTTTTCAGAATTATTCTTTAACTGGCACTACACAGGCTGTGCCCTAAGCCACTCCCCACAATGTGGCCGCAGGAGCAGGGGGTTACAGGTCAACCTGAGCTTTAATTTAGCGTTGTGCTAACTACAGATGTGGAGGTACGAAGCGCGGCAGTATGGTTTTAGTTCTAGTGCTCCTAGGAGGAGAGAAAGAAAAACATCAGGAGCGACCCTTGCTGCATAGGCAAGATGTGACTTGAGTTTTGAAGAGCAAAGTTGGGACATGGAGAAGAGTAAAAAGAGGGAATTCCAAATGAGGGGACCAGGCCCGGAGGTAGGAATGCTTGGGACCTGCTCGTAGGACAGTGAGGATAGTTTGAGTTGGCAAGAGCTGATTAGACAGTGCCTGCCATCTGATCAATGGCCTTGATGCCACAGGAAATAGGAAACCAGTAAGCGCTTTTGAATAGGACAGTGCTAGAATTAGAAGCATTCCCTGTAATTCTTGTTTGAAGGGTCCCCAGAAGGCTTTTCTGCTAGAATACAGTCAATGTACCAGTAGAGGACCTTATAAGGAAAGACTCACTCACTATTACAAACTGACCAGTGATCCTGTGGAAGAAATGGGTTTGGGAATGGAAATCGGCATTTTAATAAAAGACAAGTCCTACGTACAGAGATTGTCTAAGCTCCACTGGGCACAGAAACCAACTTGACGTTTCAGATAATCAGGATCGTCAGCCCAGGACTCCAACATGACAAGCCGGTCACTAATACTGGATTCAGAGATAGTCAATTTATTTTCACCTGTTTGGAGAGACATAAACCTTGAATTAACAATGAAAGAGTAGGATGCTTTGCTGGGCGGATTAGTGGTGGGAAAGAGTGAGGAGAGGCAATTGGAGAACTTGGAAACTAGAATAAGGACAGAGCCCAAGAGCTCTGATATTTTCTAGATAGTAGCAACCTCATCACTAAATTTTTAGCTATAAAAAGTGGATAATCACTGTCACCGAGTTTTGATTCTTAGGTGAGCAAACTCTTGCCTTTGTCCCTGTTGCATCTCACTGGCCTTGAGTTGTCTACACAGACAAAAACGGAATGTATGCATGTCTGATGGGGTTCAAAGCGTAAACTCATCCAGTAACTAAGAAAAATAAGATTTTTAACAACCGATACATAAGATCATTAGTGCAAGAAGTCACTATACCTACTTGTCTGTGCAAACTTTTCCAGTGCGATAAGTGCAAAAAGCATGACTGTGGGGTGGGACTGTAACTTCTGAAAGACAACAAAAGATAAAAAAACAAAAAACAAAAACATCATTCCCCTGCAGAGGCGGCAAGTTATCAACTTCCTCTTCTTACCCAATACATGTGCTAGGTTTTTGTTGGAGCAGTCAGAAAAGTTTTACTCATGCAAGTCTCGATTATCCACCTGCTTATATTGTTAGTAATGAAGAACCAAGATAGAGTCTCTTCAAATCTTATGTTATTTTCTTGAGGTTATTGGGCTCATTTATAGATGTGGAAATTTCAAAAGTATCCTGTTAAATACACTGTTATTTTACTTAGTAACATTTATATTAGGGCTTGGTTAAATAACGCTGATTCTTACATTCACTGAAGCAAGCCAAACAGAAACCTAGAATTGTAGCAAAAAATGACTTTTTATTCAGAACCCTAAAAGGAAGTATTCATCAAGTGTTCCAAAATAATGCAATTAACAACTAATGGCTTAGTTTTTAATCTGTTCTCTGAAAGGAAGTCCATAAATGCTGATGGTAGATGGGAGAAAGCAAGTGAGCTCTTTCAGTCACATTTAAGTTCGTGTCACATGTGTTTACATTTAAAGAAAGATCTGCTTAACATCACATCTTCCCACAGCCACCCTTTCGCACAGCTACGTTAGGAGCCTGCAAAGGAGCTCTACGTCATCAGACGATTCCATTCACTTCCCCGGTGCCCAACTAAGCTCTGCAAAGCTCACATAACCACCATCCTCCCCGCAGCAAAGCCTGTTCAGCAAGCACCCTGATTCTTGCCATATCCATTCTCGATCCCACTGTCTGGCTTTTCACGCCCTGAGCCCTCTCCTCCTGTCTCTGAACACTATCTTCTGATCAGACAATTCTCTGTAATACGCCAGGAACAAGGTCATGTCTATTTCTGAGCTTCTGCCAGTGATATGCCCTTAGCTAAGAAACCCATCTTTTCCTCCTGCGAGCACAATCAAATCCTAATCTTATGGTGTGACACAGCTGAGGTTCCACCTTCAAGAAATCTTTTATGACTCTCCCAGCTCTCACCACCCATACCTCCCACCTCCCACTCACCCAGCTCTCACCACCTATACCTTGTACCTCCCCATCACCTTCTCAGAACTCTCACGGCTCTCAGTCTGAAGGACTGTGCCCCTGATCACATCCTGTCATAAAATGGAGGCTGTCATGTCTGAGTAGTTCCATTTCCGCAACTAATCAGGAAACTTCTTGAGGGCAAAAGACTGTTATACTACTTCTGTACCCCAGAATGCTTTGTAACATAGTGTTAAATGTTTGAAGTACACATCATATAAGTACTGAAAAATAAGGTCTTTCAGATTTTGAAAAAGTCCAATGCTCACTAGGCCTGCAAAAATAACTTTAAAAAATACAGACCAGTCAAGATTGTGTAGTCCAACAATGTGAGAGATCTGACAACATAGCCACAGCAAACCACAAGCTTCACAGACAATATATCAAATCTTCAACAGTTTTAAGAGCAGCAACGAAGGAGGAGGGAGGGAGGGTTAGAGCTTTACAGACACCGGGAATCTGACCTGATGGTTTCCTGGCTTGGAATGCCATGTAATTTTGTTTCCACTGGGGAGGTCCTTACTACCATTTGGCAGACTCTAAGGACACACACAAAAAAGCCAATCGTAGCTGCTATCTTATAACTAAATTTAAAACCAGACCAATACAGCTGCTGTTTTTGCTTGTAATAAATTCCTATCCCACCCTCATTTTTTTTTTTTTTTTTTTTTAACACACAGGAGGGAACAAACACTCAGGAAATACCTGCAAATAAAATTTATAACTGATTCCATTCTCTGTCATAGTGGCTAAGCTGGCAATTTTACAAAAATGAACAATTCTAGATGACTAAGAATAACTAGCTTTGATGTCTCACTTACCAGACACTGTAGCAAATATTCCAGTATTCCTGGGCTAAGTAAACCTATACTTGCAGGACCTAGACGAATACAACAAACACCGGATATAATTAAATGTGTCACATTATTTTTAATTAGTAACTAATAATAAAATTGTTTCGACAGAACTCTTTTACAAAGTAGTCTCCTACATATTATCTTATCAAGCCTCTGAGGTAGGGAATAATACTATCCCCATTTCACAGTAGAGCAGCTGAGCCCTGGAGTGAAGCGACTTACTACTCCAGGGCACTTGGGGAGCACACGGCAGCGTCCGAACCGCGCCCACATGTTGATTTCTAATCCACTGTTTCTTCCACCATACATGACATAACTAGCTGAGTTACTCGCCGGTACTTTAATGTGAACTATCCTAAAATGGGTAATATTCATAAACAAGTTAAATAACTACTTCTCTTCTCAGGAATTGCTCCAATTTAAAGTTCCTTTTTCTCTTCCCCTACCTTGTATGTTTCTATTACCTAGTTAAGAGTTTTAAGGTGTGTGCGCCTATATGTATGCTATATACATACATACATAATCTTATTTGTTATACTGAGTTTAGCCTTTTCTCTGATTCTTAATTTTAAAGCAAATAAGTAAAACTTTTCCTTTTAAGTTTCCCTCTGAAAATGCTCAAAGCTCGATTAGATTACATTTATTTCTGCGGCCTCTGAATAATTTTTTTCCTGTTATACCTGTCGCTCATTTTGGGGGGTGGGGGGGTGGAGGGAGACGGTTCTTTCTGGTATAGCAGGTTTGACAAAAGACCTACAGCGTAATCTCCCCCTTAGTGTCCGACTTAAGATCCTCCTTGGTGACGCCTCCCAGAGTTACCTGCTAGCTTCTCAGCCAAGCAGCCCAGGACAGCAGATGTGTTCCTGTGTTTGGCAGGATGACCTGAGTCCTGGCAAGCTACTTCTCCATTTAAATTGAGAATTTCTGTCAATTTCTGGAGTGCATCCTAAAAACAGAAATGAGTAAGTGTATTTGATAAATACACTACTTAGGTTTTTCCCCAAGGTAATTCTTTCAGACAAAAGCAATATGTGTTAAATTGACTCAGAATAACCATACGAAAATGATATAATGTACCCAATAATACCATTATTGATGGGAAATATTATTTGATCAACCTGAAAGTTTTCTTACATGAATTCCTAGATTCCATTTGACTCAAAATGCACCAGTTGTGTCAAACATATGCTATATATTCTTAAATCATTATATCATTTGGGTAGACTAAATCTACCCAAAGGCCACTATAATTTATAACAATACGGTCTAGTGATGTTGAAGTAAAAAGTTACCTTCAAAAATGATATTTTACGAAGCAAGAACAAATCTCACCAGTTTTGAGGCAAATTATAACAGAAACCGTGTGTAAGCCTAGGCAAAGGTATATTTATCAGTGACTAGGCCAAGACTTTTTCCTTCTGTACATAATGTTTTTCCATTTTGGACCTAACTGTCTGAGGTGTAAACTAATGAAAGATGCCAGAATCCAAAATTGTAAAAAAAAAAGGATTCCATTGAATATATGGACTTAAAGCAATGAAAATATTGATACTTTTGTTCTATGTAAGGGATAATAAAGGTTATACTAATCTTTAATGTTTGAGTAAGAATCGAAAGGGCTTTCAGCATAATAGTTTTTCTTAATAGAAAATGTTTTAAAATTTTCTGTTATGAGGAAATTATTCAAAGAAAGGTAATAAAACCAGCTTAGCAACTTAACATTCTCCTCTAGTTTCCAAACAAAGATTGCATTTCAGATACAAATACTTCAATTTTTAACACAAAAAATTTTAAACTAAAACTTTATAGTAAGCTACTGATAGGAGGATGTAGCATTTCATTAGTAATAAAAAACCAAATTTACATAATGAAATTAATATTAAATAAAACAGTACCCAAAGGTATGAAGAAGAAATGCATTAATATCAAATAATCCTGTATTTGATTCATCCTATATTTAAGCATAGATGACAGTTTCATAAAAGAATTAACTTACTTTAGTGGGCAATGGACATTCATCTAATAACAATGTTATAACAGCTGGTCCCAAAGGATCTTCTAATGGAATAACTCTAATTAAAGACTGGACAACATCCAACCATCCTTCATCTAAGAGCAAGTCGAGAAGATTATACGATGAGCCATTTTTAAAAATGTAAAAATATATAACTTACAACACAAAATGACTTTACATTAAAATAGAAACCCTTTTGGCTTTCATCCTGTAGATTTTAAGCAGCTAATATCTGGCATGGACATAGTCATCAGTTGCTACTCATCATGGTAGAGTCAAAGAATCCTAACTCACAGGAGTCTGGTGATTTCTGGGCATCTTAGAGAAAATTCAAGCTATGGTTCTGGGTTCTCAAAATATGATTTAAAATAGTTTTCAGCATTTTACATATGGCATAGGAGTTAACTGAGAAGATTAAGTATCTGAAGCAGTTGGCTTTATGTTCAGAATGACACTTAGGAAACTGAAGGACAAAAATTATCTTCATTCTAGAAGAGTTATGATCAAAGATCTATCAACACCAAAAAATTTTTCTTGTAATAATTTCAGTGAGATAAAACCATTACTGAGAGGTGCAGCTACATATTCAGGATGCAATATATAGTGCTTATTAATTATTACCCTTGTATAGGAAAATTTCCACACACTAAGGGATTTTTTCTTTGTTGTGTATATTAAGTACTTTTGAAATCTTTTATTTAAAAAAGTGGCTACATTTCTTTATAGTTATTACTTCATCTGGAAGTATTTTTTAAAAACTTTAAAAATACCTGTTTCTGCCATTTCGTGCAATGTAATCATCGAATATGGAGGTTCCTGATCACTGAAAAACAAGCAATCGAGATATCAAATTTGAGGAACCAAGAAATGACAATTACAAAAAAAAAAGTTTACACTGAAAATATTGGGGTAGAAAGAGAAATAAAAAATGAACACAGATGAATGCAGAGAAAGAGGTGGAAGAGACCACCAGAGCTATAATCTGCAAGGACAACTGCATACCACATGTGCTCGTTTCCAAGGTCAGTGTCTATGATGCCCACAAATAAAACGGGCAGAAGGGCACACGAAAGGACCACCATGTGGCCTGAGGTAAAACTGGAGACCAAAGCCTACATTCACCTTTACCTCTAGAGGCCCAATGCCAAGGAGGTCAACATCACCTTCCTCATATTTACCTCAAAGAAATGCGCAGAAGGGAGATAATGATCCCGGCTGAGGATTTATGGAAACAAGGGCCTACATAAACATCTCTATTTTTAAGTGTTCTTCTGGGAAATAACATTTTATGCTTAAACTTCAAAATATGGTGTTAGAAGAAAAAGAAACCAAACTTAAGGAGCTATTTAATATTCTAGACGCTTCTAAAACAGCACGAAATACCTTAATTTGGTGGGTTTTCAAACTGTGACCCCGGGAATCCTAAGTGCTTTAGAAAATTTCAATAATAAATGAAATATTTTCCAGCAAACAATGCTAAATCTAACTATTTAAGGAATAGTATCACCATTTATTTGTTTATATATTGTGGCTGTTTTACTATGAAAAAAATGTAAAACTAGTCTCTTCAATCGTTTAATCCTCAGAATAACCTTGTGATATGGGAATTGCTAAGTTCATTTCAGGTACTCATTAAGTACTGGTTATTCACATCCTGTGTCTTTTCATAATAAAGGGAAATTCTTATTTAAAAGAATTATTTTGAACAATGTAATGGATAGATACGAACATTTCTGGAGAGCAATCTGGCAATAATGAGATTAAGTATGCACACACTCAACAATGCTAGAGAAACTATGACACAGAATAGACGCATACGAGGCTACTTGCTGCAGTGCTAACTGTAGGAACGAAAATGTAGAAGTCACCTAAGCGACCATCAGCAGATTATAGGATAACAAAATATAGTACCTTCAAGTATACAAAGGAACACTTTACAGACGTCAGAGGAGTTGAAGCTTCAGATATAGCAATATAGGTTTCAAACGTGATGTTCAGAGAAGTTAAAAACAGAGATTTATATAACTATATCGGTTACGTAAATTCTGAAACTAACAAAAAACACTACATATAAACTTATATACAGACATAAACAAACATATGGCAGGCAGATTGGAAGAACATAACTTACACTCACTAGAATGGTTTACCCACTGATATTTGGAGGTGGGTGGTAAAGATGATAAAATCAGGAAAGAAGAGAAACATAACAAAAGTATGACAAGGTCAGCACCCAATAAGGAATACGAGCACCTTGATTCTCTTTAGATACGCTTAAAGGACAAACACATCCCTACACTGAAAAAATGATAAACTGTTTTGAGGAACAGAAACAGCAGAAATTTCTGGTAGAAGGTGAGTGCTAAAGCCATAGGACTACCAGGCTCTGGGTCAGGAACCAACAGAGGTGACCAGGAGCTCTATGACTGCAAGGTAGGTAATGGGGACCGAAACCCAACTCGTGCAAGTGAAGCTGGGACAGGGTTCCCCTCTCAGTGAAAGGAGTTGAAAAAGTTATGAATGATAATCTGAGCTACCACTGGTACAAAGCTGTAAGTCTCTAGTGACAAAAACAAGGCAGAGAAAGCCGTGCTGCAGGGTCTGGGCTTCTTACAGTGGGATGGGAACGCACAACCATCAATTTTAGGTTCAGTCATCACCTGAAGGTTCCTGGGACCCAGATGGAAACAACAAAAGTGAAAGATCAGATAGGGAGAGAGAGAAAACATGAATGACAGAGAGAGACAGAAAACACACAAACACAAGTGGGGAAAAAAATTTCCACCAAGAGGAGTCGCAAGTTACAGTCCCAAAGCGCACGAGAGTAAATAACGTTAACAACGTCAACGATCTGAGGGTAAAGTCACTACCGAAAAAGATGCAAATAGAACTTCAAAATGTTTTTAGAGTAAGTGTATTTAAAGTGTACTTCCTGTGGCAACTCTCTCACTATGACATTAGGGGCTGTGCTCTCCTTTCAGATCAATGACACCCTTTCGTAAGTAACACTGAGAGAGAACAATAAATTCAGATTTTATAACCGCATACATTGTTTTAGGTATAGCTTTACTAAGCCCATCTATCTGTTATATTTAGTTTCAACAGCCTTATAAACTTTATGGGTTATGAAATTCTTTTTTAGTTTCTAAAAAACAAGCTATGTTAACTATGTTTATAAACTGTCTGAACTGTTTTGCCATTATATTCTCCAACATGTCCCTTCACATTTGCTTTACATCTGTCTAATTCTTCCATTCTCAGAAGAGTTATAATTCAGTACCAACAGGTTTAAGGTGAAAGTTGCCTTATTATTCAGATGTACACCAACTGCCTCATGTAAGTGAATTATGTGCTTTATCAACAAATTCACTTGTAATTTGTAATATTTTCCTAAAGCTTGTAAATAAACCTCCTACCTTGCCCCACACTCTCTGAATCACTTTTTAAAAAAATATGGCCAAGTGTATTCTGTACCCGTTTTTCCAGAAGGCTTAAATAACACTGTGGTTTACTTCCTTACTTGGGAAAGACAACTTTTCATTACAGTTTTATAGTACGTTTTAAATATCACCATGAAGAAACTTATATAACAGTTTCTAGCCCTTTGCTTGAGTTTGGGGAATGTAAATGGCACAGATTTATATTCACTAGGTATTACCTACAAATATATTATGGTTACATTAAATTAATTCAGATACCAGTACTACTATAAAGGCTGGTTTTAATAAACTTAGTAAGGCCTCTCAAATTCGTTATGAAGAATATTTCTAAGAACCACTTTCCCCAGCATCTTCTACAGAGAAAAAGATGTGCAAAACAGATTTATTTCTATGAGGGAAAAAAATCACCTCAGAGTAATATGCACAGGTATACTTTGCTTAATGCTAAACAAAACTGGGTTTTTATATGTTGATTATCAAATATTTAGATACTTAAATTTACTATCAGAGCCTGAAACAAAAAGAACCCAGGTATAACTTGTAAAATCATTATCATCTATTGAGCAACTGTTATAAGGCACTATAGTAAATGCTTTATATGTATTATCTCATGATAATCTCTGTAAGAAAAATATTATTCCCCTATTAGAGATGAGAAATCTGAGGCTCAGAGAAGTAATTTATCCAGTGTCATGTAGTTAATTATGGGGCTGGGCCAGAATTTGAACCTTGGTCCATCATGCTCCTAACTATTGAACTATACAGTTAAGTTTAAATATTTTTTTCAGTTTGAACAATGCCTTTTAATTTCACTGTTATTCAATCTGGGATTTTGTACTTAAGAATTAGACAAAGTGGAGGATAAAAACACAACAGGTACAGGTGTGCCCTGAAGTTTCAATTTACAAGTTTCCCAAGTGGATCTAAGAGGGCCAAATAAGAGAGATAAAAGAGGGAGGATGAAAACACCACTAGTTCTATGTTCTCGTGTTGCCAACGCAAGTTGCGTGCAGCCGGGCTCTTGGTAAGACAAGTCATCTTGAATCTCTGGTCAGTGGAGCAGATAGGCTAGCAAGATAAGAGTGAGTCTTCATGAAACCGTTTCCTATTGTAGCCTGCAACGCAAACTCAACCATTACTATATTCTCTAAAAGACCACAGATTGGATTAGTGTTTTATGCTACAGAAATGTTTAGACATTTCCAGACAGGAGCAGTAAAACATTAAACCTTATAATTTAGTCTGTCATCAGAGACGAAATAAAGTATTCTCCCTTGCCCTATGAGCAAAAGGCTTGGCAAGCATATCCTACGAACTGAAGGAGTCCAAAAGTTGTGGTTCTTGGAAGAACACTTTTCCTTACACAGGTGACTGTCAGGTACTTACTTATCTACAAGAGTCCGTATGACTGCCAGTGTGTCCAGCACTAGCCCATCTACATTTTGTTTCTTTCTCCTTGGCTCATGTGGTCCTCGGCCCCTCCTTGGTGGCCGAACAGGGTCCCGGGGTTGGCTCCTCATGTCAGCAGTGGGTACTGCACTGTTCTCAGCCTGTTGCTGCTGGATGTCAACACTATCTTCTGCTCCACTGTCATCTCGGCAGATACAGGAGTTACCCATGGCAGCAGTGGCACCTCGAGTGCCCAGGAAGTGGGCTATGTGCTCCTCGAGAGTCAATAGCAGACCCTGGCCAAGGCTTCTGCTTGCTAAGAACACGGCCCAACCAAAGACAATCATTTAGATAGTTTTCAGTTTTCCAAGTATGGTTTTCATAATCTGCAGTTGAGGAACTTGCATCCTATTTGTTTTTAACAATTGAATGCTGAAAAAAGTTGCTGAGTTGATCTCCAACATTATCAATTACAGGGAATCCTGGTCATCTAGCAGCACTTCTAGAAGAAAAAGAGAAACGACAAGGAAAATGAATCAAAGATTCTTGGCAACTCAATTACTCAAACTTTCCCAGTATGATTTTGTAGACATTAGGATTAGAATGAGGAATCATCTCTGGTTATTTTTACAGGTTTCCGACACAAAAAAGTATCTCTGCATAAGAAAATTAACAATTAATAATTCTTTTCTATCATATTATAAAGTTGATTGCTAAACTGTATCCTAATAATCCACAGAAATTGCCACTGATTACTTAAAAAACCACGTGTGGTTCTATCTATACAAAATACCTTAGAAGAATGTGTACAGTTGTTTCAAGGGCTCCTTTTGTGGATAAGAAAATGAATTGTCTTTCTTAATATACATGTGTGAAAAAATGTAATATGTTTCAAATAAAATATCTATTTAGATATTTGTTGTTAAAAAAGTTATGATACAAATGTGATAGCATTCATTTAATATCAAGAAGAATAAAAAGATAGATAGCGTGTTCCAAATTATCCAAGCTGCAGGTTTCCCACTGGAGGCTCTCTCAAGAATTTAGAGAAATCATACAAGTAGTTACAAAATTTTTCTGTTATGTGAGCAAGACTGTTTTGAGAAAGGCAAATATATATTTCACAAAGTTACATTTTGACAATGATCAGTTTGTTATACAAGTCTGCTACAAAGAATAAGGATGTACCAATTATCTTTGTCTGGAAATACCAAGCACCTTGTGTCACCCACCATGCTGGCATTGGGAGAGCAAGACACAGTCCCTGTCCTCCCAAAATTCGTGGATGGCCATTCTTATCCCACATATGTTTATCATCATCAAAACCCAAAAACGAAACCAAAAAAAAACCCCTAATGATAGAAACAGCTCTTCATTAAGCTGAGAAAAATTTGGTTAGGTCTAGAAAGAAGTAAAGATTTGGAAGTAGGAGGCTGACACAATGCTGGTAGTATAAAAGTAAAAAAAATTATGCCGAGACCTGGAAACTAGGACCCATAAGGATGCAAATGGACACATAAGGAATAGAGACTAATGTATAGTCTCTACTCAACATTGGCTATTTACAATTAAATCTTCCTTTATAGAGCAACGGCTCAGGAATAAATAAAATGTATAGTTTGGTGGGATTAGAAGAGAAAAGTTACTTCTATTATTTTGGACAGATTTGCAGCAAATTCTTTTAAAACATTTGCCCAGTTTAATTACTGTTCATAGCGGGGAAAACTGAGGATAAAAGAGATAGATGGATAGAAAGTCTTTACATATATCTAATCTAATTCTAATCTATATAGAGAGGGTGAGAGACAGAGGAGGGATAGGATAGGATAAGATGGGATGGGAGGAGAGAGAGGAGAAGCAACAGACATTATCTCTCTCCAGACGCCAAGCCAGCAATGGCTGAGCCAAGTAAAATTACAAATGCTCCTGGAACTCCCAAAACAGTCAGGCTGCCTTCAAAATTTGGAGGCTGTACTTAAATGAACATTACTGAAATATATGTAGGAGCATGATGCAAGGACTCAGCTGGAAATAGCTTTTTAAAAGTGAGCACATTCTAAACCAGCAAAGAGTTGAAGTAATGCCATTCCCGTTACTGCAGGCATCAGGGTGAATAATTCACTACAGAGGGTAGGTAACTAAGGGACAGGAGACAAATCAGAAAGAACTCTTTTAAAGGGTCCCTGATATAAATTTCTATTGATCTTATAAATTATACTGGTTTCTGAGAAAGACCAAGAAGCAACATTTAAAGAGCGACGTACTGGAACTTCTCATAGACAAGTTCACAGAGAAGGCACTGTTGGAACAATTCAGATGAGAGAAGGTACAGGTTCCAAGGTTTTCTGGCAGGTTTGCAACTAGGCAGTAAGCAGCCTAGCTGATGTGCCAGGAGAGCACTTTCTTAAAATCCTAAAAGTATTACATTAAAAATTTTTAGCTGCTGATTTTTAAAAATAAAAAATTTTAAGATCTAAATGTTGCATATGTCTACAGAAAAGTGAAAGCCTCTTCTCTGCTCTCTTCTGAAAGGCTTTCTTCTTAGCCCATTCCTTTCCCAGAAGCAAGCCCCTTTTAAAACCTCATGCATCTCTGTCCATACCTATTATTATATACTTACGAATTTGTTCTTAACGAGGATGATACCAAACTGTTTTTGTGATTTGCTTTTTTCCCTTAACAACACATGCTTCTATACCACTATATATAACTACCTCATCCTGTTTAAGGCTGTAAAGAAATTCATACTCCAGATTATCAGTGTTTCTTAACCACTTAGCTATAAAAATCTGTTGCTGAACTAAATAATTCTGTGGGGATAGAAGGAAGTGGTCCAGGATTCCAAACAAAGGAACTCTATTTGGGAATGGAAGTTGGGATGGGCATGATATGCAAATAGATCTGATCCAACCAGACGCATTAAATTGGGAAAGACATACCTGAGGAAGACAGATCGATCAAGTACTAAAAATAACTGGCAATGATTTGAGAATGTCAAGGTGAAATTAAGTCCCAGAAAACAAAGCCTTGAAGGGGAGTAGGGGACCCTATAAAAATACAGTTGAATGTCAATACTTGTAAAGCCATTTAGAATTAACAAGAAACAGTGTTGGGAATGCTCGTGAGGAAAGCAGTGGGTTAAAAAGAAGTTTGCTGGATCTCAAATTCTTAAACTTTATTCTACCCAAACATTTTTCGCTAAGGCTCATATAAACTAAATGTAGAATAATTGGCCTGTGCAGATTTCTATTTAGTACAACTTCAAAGTAAGTGGAAGCTATCTAATATATACAAGTAGTTTTAAGAATGACTAAATTTGAAGGTGAAAACAAGAATTAAGTTGTTTTTTTTTTTTCCTATTTCCGAATGCACTCAAGTGTAGCTCAGGTCAATTTCTTCTAAGTCATTTTCTGTAAATGACCCCCAAAATTATGTCAACTACAAAATGTATCAGAGAAGGAAACTGAGTAAAAAAAAATTAAAAGTTTTCAAATATTTCAAAACCAAAGACTTTCTTTTTTAAGGACTAGCTCTAAAGACCTGATGTAAAGAAGAGGTTAATTAGAGGGGAGAAGCTGTGAGAACTTTCAAAGGCAGACATGAAACATTCGAGGAAAAAATAAGAGCTGGTGTCTTTTTTAAATTTCTGAAACGAGCACACAGAGCACTTTTGAGGGTTTTATAGCCAAAGGCAGGGCACTTAAATGCACAAAGTGTATGACCTTTCAGAATTCTTCAGCACTAAAAAATGTATACCTTTTCATCTGGAAACGGTTGTTACTCGTGATACTCTTCTCAGAGAACAAATACTTTAGGCAGAAGACTAGGTAATGAGGCTAAACAATTAACACTTTAGATAGCTTTCTTTGATGTCACTTCAGAAAGTATTATGTGGCCTGCTTTCCAAGGATCATGGTTTGAAGACCGTAACACTCAGCCTACATATCTTGACAAGATGCCAGAGGCCACCTATACAGCACAGGACACGGGTTTTGCAGTCAGAACGACTGGGTTCAGGTCTCAGCCCTGCAATATTTACAGCTACGCATTCTAATTACTCTTACTATAGACACACTTTAAAGCATAGAGATAGTAATAGTTTTTACATCTTACATTACTACTGTGAGGATTACATGGAATAGTGCTGGTGAAACAGTGCCTAACATTCAAACTGGATCTCAAAATGCAAGATATAAAATGAGCAGGTAGCTAACCGCAGAGGTAACTAAGTTGGGGACTCTGGGGTTAAGACCCGAGTCAAAAAACTTAGATAGCTAAACAACTTACCTTTCACAAAACTCATCTACTCTATTCTGAAATAATTTGACCTATCTATTCTGTTAGACAAAGAACCCTGGAAGGGACTGTAACTTAATCATCTCAAAAGTGACGGGCAACAGAATTGCTTAGGTGTTTCTTAAAATGCAAATTCCTGGTCCCACTCCAAATAGCCAGGATCAAAATTTCTAGGATGTGGTCCAAGCAAGTATTTTCTTAAAAGCTCCCAGGTGATTCTGATGATGGCCAGGTCTGGAAATCACTGTGCTACAGAACCTAACAAAGAATCTGGCAGAGTAAGCAGGACCTACTACTGATTGAAGGGACAAACTAAAACATAAAACACTAAAGGGTGCTGCTTCTGGAGTCAAAAAAGTTAATTCTCCCTTTCCAGAAAAATGAATTGAGACGATCTTTGAACATAGTCTTTGGGAGAAGTCATCCAAAATAACCCCATTAGAATACAGTTACACCCATTAGTGATTATGTACAGTGCCTATCAATACAATGATTAGCTCCCTATATTTCCCACCATATCCACCCTATGAAGCATCATAATGAATCTAGGTGGTACCCTGCTTATGGGTAATGTCATCAAAGGGTTGACAGACTGAATGGAAGAGAAAATGAATACCACCAGAGATTATGTAGATCTGTAATACCTATATACTTCACTTTAACTTTGAAGGCTATTTAGCATTAGATGGTCAAGTCGATTTTCAGACCAAAGAAAAGCTAGTCACAAAATTTAAATATATACGACTATTAGATTTGCAGCTGTGGTAATTATCAACTGATGTGGCAATTATCAGCTGAATTAATGATAATGATACCACTGGGTACCATTGCTTAGTTGAAAGACTCCTCACCACCTAAATGGTAATGCTTTTTAAATCATACTGTTCACAGCCATTTTGCTGTAAGAGCATAATTATAATCAACGTTTCCTTTGCAGTCTATTTCTCTGAGGAGTGGCATTGTTTACTTTGATTCCTTTTTAAAAAAGACTATTCCTTCCATTTCTGTCATTTATGATTTATTAAATTTTTGCATATTATATATTTTTAAAGCTGTACTGAGAGGAAAAAAATCATACTTGGGCTCTCAGTAAGTTTAGTGTTAAAGCACTGAGATCTGGTATTCAAAACACAGACATCTACCATCATAAACAGCTCACCACAAGAGACATCTGGCCAACTGGTCTAATCCTCTCTAACAAATGGTCCAGGAATCAATGATTCAGCTCTTCAAATATTTGCTTGCATTCAATCATAATACAGCTCAGTGACATTAAGAACACTTTCTTTTCTCTGAAAATAAAACTTCAGGATTATGCTGCCAAGAAAAGAGAAGCTGGTTAAATAAATGACTATAGAAAGAAAAACCAAACTTCAGGCATGAAATTACTATTGCTGTCATCTTCACCTCATCATTCCCAAATAATGTTAAAGGATGCAGCATTTTACATTCCACTACCCACCCCTCGAAGGCTAAATCATACAGCATGAACAGTCACAATATATAATAGACTGGAAATTTTAATGATTTCCTCTCATTAGAAAATGTTTTGGATTTTTTCCTGAGAGTATAATAAGTGATAACTCCTCATGTCATGTTTACTGCTCCCCCCCATTTTATTATGAACAATTTCAAACACACAGCAAAGATAATTTTTACAGCAAAATATACCTATTATATACCCATTATCTGTATTATATCATTAACTTTTTACTATACTTTCTTTAGCACATAGCCATCCATTTCTACCCATCATTAAACTATCTCATTTTTTGATGCATTTCAGAGTAAACTGTAGGCATCAGTATACTCTCCCCTAAATAATTCAGAATACACATCACTAACTGGACTTCAATATATTTTTAGAGGTTAGATTTACATATAATGAAAGGTACAAGTGCTAAGCATATGGGCTGAGTTTTGTCAAATGCATCCATCTGTGTAACTCAAACCCTATCAAGACAGAGATCCTTACCCAGAAATATATTTGTTTTTAAAATATCCTGCAGGATATCCCAAAGAGAATTTTTTCTTTTTACTGGATTGTGTTTAAATGGGAAAAAAATTGAAGGACAAGACTGATTATTTGGTAGTGCAATAGATAAGAAATATGTACTGTATATCAAGAGTACACTTGCCAATTGGAACAGATACCACTTAAAAGATATTTTAACAAGAATGTTTTTGTTTCTAGACTCTAAAGCATCTGGTATTTGGTTGGAACTTCACTTTCCCCCAAAAGGGAAGGCAGCTCTAATAGTTTTACATGCCCCCCAGGTGTCCAAAATTATCTACCTGCAGCGACACTGGCCACCTGAGGTTTAAGTCACACAGAGTACTATTATCCCTTGGACTGTACCTTCAAGTTGTCTTGTGAAATGCACTGGATAATTCCGATACTTCTCTTATGCACTGATTTAAGCAAGTATATATTTGAGGGGAAAATATATTTTTTCTTATTGAACTCTTAGGGAAAGAGTATCTGGAAAAAGCTTCCCTTAAAATATTGAGAGCATTTTAACCCTGTAGCAGTGGTATCTGTGGTCAGGTGAGACGTATGGCAAAATGAATTACAGAATATAGGCCTGACCTGCAACAGTACAAAAGGGAAAAAGACAAATCCTTTCAGCATTAAAAAAAAAGTATTAAAAAATAAAATTTAGGGCTGGGACAAAGTAAGGAATTTCCAGAAGCAAATAAGAGTTAAAAAAAAAAAAGAGAGAGAGAGAAGTAAATAATCCCTGCCTGGTCTTGAAGATTGAAAATTTTGCCTGGGACCCACAAAGGAAATACTAAGGAAGAACTGAAGTGAGCACTAATGATGGCTGCAATACAAAGGGGAAAAACAAATGTAAAACTCCATACGAGGAGGATTTCCACCCTCCGCCCAAGAAACCAAACAACAAGAAATCGTACAGATGTGTTATTTAAACACATGATTCATAATATAAGAATAAAAATTTTTCTATCATAGAAAACTCTTTTCTATTAAGAAAAACAAGCGAAATGTATAAACAACATAAATAGCAACACTTTCCTTAATAAGATCTACTTAAGCATCTGAAAACATTCAATTGCACGCTCAATTGGATATCTAGAACCTAACAGGTTTTCGGCAACTTTTTAAAGTAAATTTATTCTAAAATCTGTAAAAATAGAAAATGTTTCCAAAATATTTATCACTTTGAAAAACTAAGACATCATTCAATAAATATGAATCTAAGGCTTATATACCAGGCACTGAGCAAAGATGAAAAAGGTCCCTCATGCTCTGGCAAAGGGATGAAGGACAAACAACAGACAACGCACTGAGTGCCCTACCTATATAATACAGTACACACCAGAGAAGCCTATGGTTAGTGTCAGGTCCACCAGGAGGAGGACCCTCTCACTCCACCATTTTTCCAGTGGAAACGGAAGTAACATTCAGGTATCTCTGTACAAGCGAGTTTTTAGGTGACTATATATAACAGCATTAGCAAAAAAGGTATGGAGGACTTGTATTTGCACTGCAACAGTCATGTCTTAAATTATAAGCCAAACTATTGTCGGTCCAATATCCCCGACCACAGTGAAAGATTAACCAAGAGCCCATATGTTACATCAATAAAGAAGCTAATAGTAATTCTCATGAAAAACAAAAAACGGAACAAATAAAACACAAGAGGATGCAAGATGGAAAACCAAGATCAACTTGGCACAATACAGATGCTGCATCCCAATAAGTATCCTTCCTGAACACTGCAGGAACCCCAGTCAGAAGCTTTGCACTGGTGCCACATTGCCCAGGCGAGACTCCTGGGAGAAAAAGGTGTTAGTAATTTCCACTGTTGGGCTAATCTTGGTTTATGAATACCAGGTTTTAGTAATCCTTAATAATTTGCTTGGTAGGATATGAATAAGTAGCTCTCAGGCATACGTAGGTGTGAACAACTATGAGGCAATAAGAATGGAAGAAAAGGAGCTGCGCTTCCCATGAGGTGGGGCTCCCCACAAGGTGGGGCTCCCTAGGAGTCAGACTTTGAGGATCAGTGCATTAAGCCAGCACAGGAGAGGAAACGTAATTCTTTAGAAGGTAGAAGGGGTAAGAAAAAGCTACCACTGAAACATTAAACTCTGAGGTAATAATAAACTTGGCCAAGTTAGGTATTTTAAACCTTCTATTTGATGTGTACAGGACCCACGAAATTATGCCTGGAAGCTGTAATTTCAAGGAAGAAGGAAGCTATGAACAGGGTTCATTCCTTAAGGAGTGCATCAATTCTTTGCTATCTCAAATGCATTCTTAGGTTTCAAAAGCTCAGAAAGGGAGAAAGGGGAATATTCTCTAAGAGCCCACCACTTTACCTCATTTAGCCTTGTATATATCACGCCGTTATCTATAGTTAAATATGCTTTTACATATTTAACAAGCAAGTACTCCCCTTTGGAACAGACGTCAAGAGTAAAATATATCAAATATATATTTTTCTAATCATAAAAGCTGGCAAGAAAACTATTTCAAAAGCTGATTTATTGAATAGATAAACTAAAGGGAAAATATTCATTCTTTTGCACTCCTAAAAGTTGTAAAAGTCTCCTCCTAAAGGCTGTGGCCCAAGTTTTAGCATTCACTTCTTCCTGACTATTCTGTTTTTCAATTTTCTAATTTGAATACCAGGAAGAAACTATCCGAATTCAATGGTAAGTGTCTTGAAAACGTCAACTATTTGAAGAGAAACTAAATTGATAGTTTACTACTCTCAAATAACTCTTTTGAAATGGATTACTGGTTCCACTATGGTTCCCATCTATGGTGCAGCCCTGTGACTATCACATTCTATTTTACAAGGATCTTACCACAAAACGGAAAATCTCCAGTTTAAAGTAGTGTAATAGTGATAACCGTCCTCGAGAATTCCTAATAATTTCTCAAACTATATAGTTATTGGAGTAACAAAGAGAGTTGTATTTTAAAAGATGCAAAGTGACATCTCACTTCATTATAACAAATTATTTCATTATTAGGCGAAGTATATACAGTTCTTGACAGACTAAATTAAGCTCACGAGTTGAAACAGACTGTTGTAAATGCACTTCAGGAACACACAATTTTTTTGTTATTCTCTTGCCAAATTCTTCTCCTATTCACTATAGAGTAACAGACTATTACATAAAATGCTAAGTTTCTATTTCCCCTTGATTCTTGGCCAATTTACTAAGTAAAAAGTTATTTTGCTGAGAAAGCAGAAAAAGTCCACACAGAGTATGCTGGAACACTTCCTATAATCAATAATTTAAAAATAATTATGGAGTAAGAAATAATGAACGGTTTGTGAAAACAGCAAAAAAGCAGGTCAAAGAAAAACATTAGGCAGTAGGTCAGGACAACATGTATCCCGGGAAATCAGAAAACTCACAAAAGCACCATGGAATTTAAGAGTAGAAAAACAGGAAACACAAGCCAGCATTTTGTTAAAAACAAACAAACAAACAAACAACAAAAAAACACTACAAAAATCACAAATTACCTAATATTTGGAAAACCACCTCTAACAAATGCCACTAACCAAATATCAGGAAAATGTCATACCTAAACACAAATATCTTATAACCTCACAGAGGGAGCTACAAAGCAAGATGTCAGGAAATGCAAACTCTATATATACGGTGAAAAATACAGAAATATTGCAGAAGAGAAATTTAAAATCAATTGCTAATGTGTCTCAAATGAAAAAAGAGTCTCATTTATAAAATCACAACTGAGGGAGGAAGCAAGGTATTCACTACCAGTAGACATCCAATGACCATGAATACATACATACACACACATATATACATTCCATTATATATATTCTCATATATATAGAAATACTCCCATATAAAGGAAATATTCTCATATATGAATATATATATGAATATATATATGTGAATATATATATATATATATATATATATATATATAGGAGATAGTTTACATTATTGAGAGCAAATTACTTAGAGGAAAATTTCAGCTGTCAGGGAAAAACTTCCTCAAGGAAAAGATATTATAGTGCAGCCTCCTGCCAGCACCATTCCATCCCCATCTAAGCAGGGGTTGAAACCATGGGTTTAGATTATCCTATGACCTAAAAAGCAGTAAACCTTGTCTTCAGTACAATATGGCTCCCAGCACCCCACAGACTACTGTATTAATTCTGCTCCCTTACATCTACGCACGGTTTCAGTTTAGAAAGTGCCTTCACTTTTATTCAACAGCAACCTGTTTGGTGGTAGAATCACAGCACTTTACTTTCACAAAGCTTGTGGTATGTAAAGTACTTTCACACTCTGCGTTATTTTAGAGAAGAGACCCAAGGAAGTTGTCACTCCTCTAAGGACAAGTAGACGGTAGATGAGTTGCTCAGATAACTGCCAGACTCCAGTCAATAACAGACACTTCCAACCCTAAACAGTTCAAAGTACAACACTCCAGGGAGAGCAACCTCATTCAGAAAGGACAGAACTGCAGTCTCAATGGGCCATCTCTGCCTTGGTCTCCCTCTCCAAAGACAGGGAGACTGAGGCAGCAGGTGGGGACAAAAGCCCGATCTGGAGTCACGCAGAAAGTGTTGGTGGGATGGACTTCCCCCGCCCCACTTGCACTAAGCCCAGAGTAGCTGAATTCTGTGTTTAAGACACTTGGTCGGTCTCCAGAGAGAAGGGTCTTGCCGTTCCTGGTACCCTCTCGCTGTTCCCGCCGGGGCTTTCCTATGGATGGGGGTCTCTTCCTCCCAGAACCGCCCAGCGATCCCCTCTCTCCAAGGCCCATACCCATTTTTCACATCAGGCCTCTGGAGTAGGAGAATCCGCTATCGCTGGCTCCCAACTCCCAGCCTCTCTGTCAGCTGCATCTCTCGACCCCGAGGTATTTCTACGTCTCCCTAGGGAAGGTCTGCCTCCCACCCGTGCCACCTAAACCTTAAACTCCACAAAAGGAAACCCTCCCAAAGCGTCCTCCCATCTACCTCTTCCGCCCTGGACACCCCCGAGAGCCCTCTTAAATATCAGGAACCTCCCAGGAGTTACCTGCCTCTCACCTGGGCCCCTTTAGCCGCGGCCTCCTCAGAAAGGCGACCCCCAAGAACCTCCTCGAGTCAAGAACACCCTAAAGGAGAAACATCCTCTTCCAGGAACCTCTTCAGGCGCCTTCAGCAGGCAACCCGGTGGAGAGCCTCCGGGCTCTTTCCCGGGCTCTGCCCAACGCCACCCCTCCCGGGCCCCTTCCCGGAGCTTCCCCTGACCCCAGTCCCGTCTCCCAGCCGCAGACTCGGGCGGCTGTCCCCCGCCCTGACGGACGTCCCCGGCTCTCAGACTTCCCCCCACTCCGCGTCCCCCGGGTCTTCCCGGATCAGCGCGGCCGGGCTGCGGCACTGACTTTCTCCAGCTCCCGGGTCCACCCAAAAGAGGGGGCGGCGGCGGCGGCGGCGGCGCGACTCCTTTGTGACAGGTCCGAGAGAGCCGTAAAGATGGACGCGAGGCCACGGCACTGCCATTACGCGCGGGGCCCACCCCCGCTTCGCACAGCCGCGGCCCTCCCTCAGTCCCCTAGGAAACGCCCCTTCCTCGGTGGCAATCCCTCTCCTTGACAACCAATCACCTTGCGGGGGCTGTGTCACGTGACCGCCCGGCCTGGCCCGCCCTCTGGGAGCGAGCTGGCCAATCCCCTTGCTGAGGTGTGAATGGCCCAATCAAGTGTCTCCCGCCAGCTTTCTAGGCACCGGATTTCCATCGGACTCCTGGGGAGGAAGAACGGTGCGGATTGGGTTAGGCCGCCGGAAGCGGGGTGGAACTTTGTTGTGGCGGTGAGGAGCAGGAAGCCCTGAAGGGTCAAAAGAAATACAAAAGCAAAGGCTATTTTCTTTTCCTTTTTTTTTCTTCCTTTCCCCTAAAGAGCGATCGGCCTTTGCGGTGGCGGTTTGGGGTGGGCGCCACCGAGGAGCGAGGGTCTCGCCTCCAGTGCGCCGGTAGGTGAGTGCGGCCAGGGCTCTGGCCAGGCGGTGAGACCTAGGCTCCAGCTTCTTCGCTGAGGAGACCGGGGGGCTGTGTCTGATGTGAGGTTTAGGGCCAGGCCTGTTCTCAGTGTGCGCACTCGTCCAGTGTCTGAGTTGCCAGGGCCCGGGGCTTGCTGGGCCCAACCTGAGGGGGGCCGAGGGAGCCCGCAGAATGGCCTCCAGGTCGTGTGGGACAGGATCCCCGACCCTTTCGAGCGGAATTGGGACTTCGGGCTTCTTGCAGGCTCCCCTCCACCTTTTCTGCTAGGTGGGGCCATCGAGGCTCCAAGTGAGGAGCGGGCCCTTTTCCAGAGCTCTGGGAACGGCTCCAGGCTCCTCAGGAGATGTGGGGATGCCTGGTTGGAAATGGTTGAATCACAGCATGTAAGTAAGTGTAAGATGGGAAACATATTTACTATATTCCGTGTACCAGCTGCCATAGCGTGCTCGTTTTGTAGAATACTTAGGAAACTAAGACCAAGAGTTGAAGCATTCGTTTGAGAGTTGGTGGCCCATGTGAGTATCGATCTGCACGGGGCGGGGGGGAAGGAGGAGACCTGTTCGTTCTCAGCAGTTCTTAAACTAGTAGAAAACAAGATCTTCTGCAGCCCTTTTAAAATGCAGATTCTCGGACCCCACTCCCGGATAGTCTGACTGAGTAGGTCTGGAGTGGGACCCAGGAAGCCAAATGTGGGCCTGGTGGTCAGAATTCCCAGTGACATCTTGGGTACCAGCTGTGAGGTAAGATTTGTTGATTCTTTAGTTGTTTGGTTTATTGATGTGTTAAGAGGGACCCCATAAATAGTTTGGTGGGCACTACTTCTGAAATCCTTGAATCTCTGTAGACTCCTCTTTGAAACGAGGAATTGAGCTGAGTTAAAATCTGCTTTTATAGTCTTTCAAATAGAGCTTGAGATGAGCTGTTAACAATTTGTAAGGGTCTGAAAACAGAGGCTGCCCAAGTATCTTTCCCAGCTGAAGTCTTGGTGTGGGTGCCTTTTACACAAATGGGGCAATTCTTCATGGTTCTAAGAAAGGAAGAATTATGTCAAGACCGTCTACCTGGTTAGCAGCCTTTCCTTTCACCTTCTAAGAATCTTGATGTTTGGTTAGAGTCAAGCTTCTGCTTTAGAATTCGAAAACCATGTTTCTGGTAAATGAAATAATTTAAGCGCATGGTTCAGCTCAATCATTGAGGCAGCTACATCTTTTGAACATTCTTTGTCTTTCTTAAATATGATCTGTCTCACTCTAGAGGATGTTTGGTCTTTGGTTTTCTGCATTTTCACTATAATATATCCAACTATGGATTTGTTTTTGTTAGATTTGTTTGGTGTTTATTAGACTTGAATTTGTGGATTACTGTCTTCATTAGTTCTGTAAAATTCTCAGCCAGTTTATATTCCTATATTGTTTATCTTCCTTTACTGATGTAACATAGACCTTTTTTTTTTACTCTGTTCTCTTCCTCTCACTGTCTTTTTATTTTTCTGTACTACATTCTGGATAATTTCTTTTTCATTAATTCTCTCTTGTTATTTCGAGTGTATTATTAAACTCATCCATTGAAATCTTAAATTCAGTTATTGCATTTTTTAGTTCCTGAAGTTCTATTTTGTTCTTTTTCAGATGTGCTGTACCACTGTTTTACAGCTTCTTATTCTCTGCTATTAATTTTAAGGGTGGTTTTCATCTCTAAACATGGTAAGCATAGTTGTTTTAGAATCTGCTTTAAATCCACTATCTGAATTTCTTTTGGGTCTGTTTCTGTTGCTCATTATTCCTGCTGTTTTTCTTTCTAGTTCACCTTTACCTTGAGGATGTAGTTCTTTGGGGTACCAGATTCAGGAGAAGGAGGTGGTTATCAGACTCCCTTCACATACTATGGGGGTCCTGGCTTTGACTTTTGTTTCTGTAGCTTTAGGAGGGCACAAACACAGCAGCTTTCAAGGTCAGAGTCACCCTCAGTGTGAAGACAAGTTTGAGTATTGGGCTGAATTTCTCGTTTTCCCCTTTTCTTGGATTTTTGCTAAATTCTTTACTATCTTGTTAGCTTTTCTGTAAGAATTATTTAAAATTTTTCTTCCGTTTCTTTTTTATCATAGAGGGAGAGGATTGGTCTCAATTACTTAGTCCACTATTTCTGAGAATGAAAGAACCCTTTCATTCTGATTTTGGAATATGAAATTCATGATTTGAGGCAATCTTGAGTTGAAGGTTATTTTTCTTTGTATACCGAAAACTTCCACCATTTTTCACTGTGCAGCATAACAGACATTATCAAAATTAAGCTTCCTTGATGTTTTTTTCTAGTCCTTTCTTGAACTCCTCAGTGCTTCTAATTACTTACAGAATTTAACCTCATTCTACTTTTCTTTAAATTGCTCATGTGCCAACCTGTTACTGAATGCAAGTTCCTCACTTGCTAAAAAGTAGAGTGCCAGGTTAGTACCTAGCATTGTGCCTTGCACATAATATGTCCCTTGTAAAGATTTACTTCAAAAATATAACCAAATGAGTTAATTGGCCTTATGTTTGGTTTCTGTAATGCAAAGCCTTTATTTTATTTTTAAATTTGATCTTAGAGAGCAGAGTTATATAACCTGGGGGAGGGAGGGTACGATTTAGTGTGGGTTAGGTTCCAAAGCCAGCCCATATGGCAAAGTAGTGCATAATCACAGCTACCTTCAAAAATCTTTTAGGGAAGCACCATGTTGGATGTAGGTATACCAGCGCAGCAAAATTCCAGCATGGCCAGGTTTTCCTCCAGCTTTGGAACAGATGCTGTTTTTCTTCCTGTGAGCCCCAGATGAAGTAGTTGGTTTGCATTTAGAAGTCACAGTGTGTAACAAATAGAACTAATATTAGAATCATACATAGTGAGGGAAGTGTTTATATTCTGAGAGGCACACGTGAACGGGGGAACTGCTAAGGGAACCAACATTTTAAGATCTTTCTTGTTTTCTTCCAGTGCATATAATGAATTCAAGGTAAATGCACATATGATGAGACTGTTCTTCTCTTATGGGAAGATAAATGGTATATATAGGTTTTTTTAAATAACTTTTTATTGTGTGCGTGTTTTTAGATGCCTAGACAACCAGAAGGTTACTTTAAATATGAATTAAATTGCTGTGATGTATACTCATTTTTAGGTTCTTTTAGTCTCCTTTGGTACTGAGGGATGTTAAATAAGTTTCATTGTTAGAAGATTGAGGATTACTTTGTCTAGTAATAAATGCTAGCAGACTGTTCTCTGTTAGTAGTTGTCATTTTCTGAAATTTTAAAATCTAGAGGAAATTGGTTTGAGCTAAATTGCCATGGCTTGGTAGAAGAGCCTTCTCTCCAGAAAGCAGTCCATTTGAAATATAGTTGAGTTTGCTAAGATGGAAGATTCCTCTTAGTTGCTGTCCTGCATTTTGAAATCCCGTGTGACTCGAACATGAGGGCAAAAATTTAGGAAGAACAATGCTTAACTATATTTACTGACAAAAGGAAAATGTATTGGCCTGTTATTCTTGCTACCTAAAGAGAAGCCTTAGAATATCCTAACACAGAGATCTGATTCCCCCTGGTGTATTTTTACACTTACAGTCTATCTAATGTTAGAATTAGGAGGGTATTGTGGCTACTGCTGTAAACACTTGAGTAGTCTGCCATCACAAAATTCAATTCCATGGAAACCAGATCTCATTAACTTGTATTATGGTACCAGCTAAGTGGAATTATTTATTTACTGTATTCCTTGTGCCGCACTCCGCATCCCTGTAACTGTTTCGTAGCTACCTAATTTGTGCTCTTTCATCTCTTCACCTTTTTCAGACTCACAGATACAGAGAACAAACTGGTGATTGCCAGAGGGCAGGGGGGTTGGAAGCCTGCGTGAAAAAGGAATAATTTTTTTTTTCAGCAATAGCAATTATTTTGGGGGCAGCAGTGTAAGTTGTGTATCTTAAAACTTGGATGGATGCTATGTAAGACACTGAGCCTATTTTGTCCCATCAACCTGGAAATTAAATACCACAGTCTCCAGTACAAGCACAGTAAGTGCAGTGTTTAACAGTCATGTTGGCTTGAAATATAAGAACTTTGTTTTTTGGCTGTCAAGCAAATGCAAAAACTGTGTTCTTTATCTCTATCAGTTTGAAACTTTTAAGTTTGGACAAAGTGATTTTGGTATGGTTTTAGTTTTCTATTCTCTATTTGAATAACTTTAATCCTTTTGAAAATAATGTAATGTTTTGTTTGATAATTACTTAGGTCACCTTGAAGAAAAAAGCTATGATAGGAAAGTTGACAGTATTTATTTCTCAAATTAAACACAGTAAGGACAAAATAAGTATTCCCAATGTAATGTCTCTTTATTCCTACATGAATCTTTATAGTTAGATTCCCAGGCCCCTGGGCTTTTGTTTGTTTGTTTGTGTTTGTTTTTAATTATTCTAGCAAACAAAGGGGGAAAATAAGAGATTTGTGAAAATTTAGCTAGGCAGCAGGAATTAGAAATAAACACTTTTAACTTCTGGTTTTTCTATTTCCAGAGAGAGGTAAACGAGTTGCAGATACTTACCACTCCCTACTGCAGAGCAAACAGCCAATGCACATTGGACTCTTTAAAGAAAAATGCTTTGTGTAGGGTGAACTTATTACTTGGTGTAAGAGAACATTTTAGTCAGTCGAAATTAAAGGAGAATAGCAAGAGTTATTCTTGAAAAAGACATTAATTCTATAATATAGTGAAGTGATTTAATTTTTGGTCTTTTGTTTCCTCCTGCACAAATTATATGGTGCTTGAATAGAATTCCCCATGGGACATAGAAACCTCAGCAAATTCATATTTAATGTCTACCATTCTCTATAACTTAGATCAGACAATAGCCGGGCATATTCATGTGGGATCATTCCTCCCTGCTTAAGTTCTTAAAATCCTCTTCATGGTTGGTTTATTCAATAAGTATTTATTATATACGTAATGTTTGCCAGACACTGTGCTAATAAGCACTGTGGATACAGAGAGCCGTTGGAGCTGTCAGAAATGATAAAATACAGTGGATGAGTGCTATAGTAGAGTTATAAATGGCTGTGGTAGGGGCTAGAGTAGGAACAAGGAGTCGAGTGGAATGGTATTGTAGTAGTCCATGCAAGATGAGGTCTGAAAAGAAAGAGGTTAGAAAGGAAAGGACTCTTCTCAAAAAAAAAAAAAAGAAAAAAAGAAAGAAAGAAAGAAAGAAAAAGAAAACAAAGAAAGGTGAGGTGGATTAAAAAGAGGTCAGTATGAGATAGAAACAACAGAACTTGGTGACTGGAGGAATATAAGGGAATGAGAAAAAGGAGCCTGGGTATATGTCCAGGTTTTCACCCTGGGAAACTGGACTGATCCACATTCATGCCCTTCGTTACTGCTTCTTACGTGTACTGTTCACCTTGTTAATTCATTGTATATGCTATTATCCGGTATTAACTAGTTCAAGAGTACTAACTCTTAAAGTTTATTTCCTTTATGCACCCCGTAGAATTTGGCACAGTGCTGGACAGAGTTCAGCATTTAGCATAGTATTGAGTTTATTTAAATTGAACTACTAATAAAGTAAAGCAGTAAAATAAAGAACCACACTAAAGGAAAAATACAGAATCAAATTACATATACATGTCAGTTTTACCTAATTTCTCTCAGTTGGATGTGATCCCTTTCCCACGTCAAATGTCATGACTGTTTATGCTGCTGGTTTATATCTTCCCCACTCCTGGAGGGCAGACAGTATTTCTCTCATTCCTACAGTGTCCAGAGCTTAGCGTAGTGCTTTGCACTAATGACAAGCCTTTCAAAGTATTTTTAAGCATGTGCCAAACACTGTACAAAGTGCTGTACACGAATTACCTTGTTTATCTTTACAAAAAATTTATGTTGTGCAGTACTATTTTAATCCCCATTGGTGAGTGCAGTCTGTGGATGAGGAAACCAAGGCTCAGAGGAGTTAAGTGACTTGCCCACGGTCATACAACTGGTAAGTGACAGAACCAGGTTTTGAACTGGGGTCTCTTGATTTCAGTCTTCTATACTTTTTTTTTTTTTTTATTATCGTCTGTACTCCCTCTTGGTAAGAAGACTGCAACAGAAGGTACTGGTTATATATTGGTTTAATTAGATGAGGTTGTAGTAAAAGATGTCTGAAATTAAGCGTGCTTCTTGGCAGCATTTATCGACAGTGAAGTTTTGAAGACTGAAAAGACCTGCATATTTCTGGAAAAAGATATTCTGCATATTATCCAGAATATTCAAGAGTATGGCCACTTGTTTGTGAACATTTTCTGCCCCTACCTTTGACCTCTCCTAACATAGAAAGATGACCAAATTAATTAGCCAGAGAGCCACGGTAGGCACTTGAAGTCTAGGAGAGAGCAACAATTGAAATGCCGGGGAATGAGGACCTACAGAAGAAAGAGATGGATAGAGCAGCCTGTGTTTTAGTCTTGTCCCTAAACTCACAGAAGTTCATTATAATTAGGTATGACCGTCTAGCTTTATTTTAGAATCAAAAGATTGTCAGGATTATAATATTAGCTTTAAAGAGCAGACTTATAAGTGTTCATTAGCTTTGATTATGTGACTTTTTTCAGGAAACCAGCCCGTTGAGAGCTGAGAAGTAGAGTTTCTCTATCAAATTCTAAAGCCATTGCCTTTAAATTTCCTTCTTTAAAATGGGCTGCTGCTTTACTCTCATTTTCATTAACCAACTGCGATTCCTGGTCTTGTCTCTGTGTGCGAAAGATGGATGGGTAATCACACAGACTCACTCTTTGGGTAGACGTTGAATGCCAACACTTAAGAGAAAAAGATTGACGAAAAAGAGAGGAAGAATTTCTTAGAATCTCATCAGTTAGTGTTTTCCCAAAAGTGATTGATAAATGTTGGGAAGATCCTTATTTTTCTCTAGTGTCTATTTCAGATTCAAGCCCTTATTTACATGTATCCCGAGTTTCAGGGATCTTTCTTAAAGTTAAATGAAAATAGGTTCTTCTTGTTCCAAAACCTCAACAGACCATGACAATTAAAATAAATGGTTTTCCTTTCTTAATTTTGAGTTATAAGAATAAATCTTTAGTCTGAATTTTTATTTAGAAGGAAGTGTGTCAGATTCTAGGTTTTATTTAGGCCTTTTGGAATATTGTTTTCGGTATCAATATAATTTTCATTTTTTAAATGTATAATGAGAGTGAAGAGATGCATTTAATAGAATGCCAGTGGCATTGCCGTATCCCAATATTTATTCCCCGGGTTAAAACATATGCAATCTGATAAATTCACTGCTTTGAGACACTATTATTTTTCTCCATTTTTATAAGATTAAAGGAACTAGGGATGTTTGGCGCAGAAAAGACAAATTAGGAAGAACACGGGAGTTGTCTTCAAACAGCTGAAACAATATCATGTTGAAAAAGGATTTGGCTCCTTTTGTGTAGTCCCAGTGGATTGAACGTATGTGTGGAATTTATAGGGAGACAGATTTCAGTTTAGTTTAAGGAAGAACTCTCCGACCAGTAGATGTGCTCAGAGTCCACTGGCTGAGAGGGAGTGTGGTGGTCCATCTTGAAGTTTTAAAATACGGATTGGATGAAAATCTCCAGATGCCAGATGGGGAATCGTATTAGGTGGGCTATAAGGACCTGACCCACTGAATTATTTATCAGGAAACAAGGGTGATTGGGAGACACCAGACTGCCACCAATACAGGGCGAGAAATGAGAGATAGAGCTAAAAGAGGGGGAGAAATCGAGGGTCCAGTATGCCTCTTCCATTTATTAGAGCCCTACATAGTTGACATTTTCTATGCTAGGGACATCTAAGAAAATGTTGGTACTTGTTTCATAAGGGGGGTCATTCTGTAGAACTTGAGGAATGTTTGGCATGAGCACAGAGACTGAAAAGTTCTGCCTCTGTCGTAGGCTTCTGGCGGGAGACGCTGAGTTAGGCTAAGTCAGAAGTATCCAGGTTGTGAGCTTTAGGTAGGAGCAACAGCTTCTGTCAGTTGGTTTGGTTTTCTTGTAAATTTCAAAATTCTCCTCTTGTTATATTGAACTAAACTTCAGCAACAGTAGGGCTTAGGCTGAGACTATTCTCTTGTTCTGAATGTTTGCATTTATTTTCTCAGCTTCCATTTCATCGTTATTGAAGAAAAATGTTACATGAACATTCAGCACTGGAATTTGATGTAGGAAGAAAGCTGAAATTGACACGTCCTTCTTTTTAACCAGGATCCCTGGTTTCTGGAGAGGGGTATGGTGAAGTGGACAAGAGTACGAATTTTTGATGTCAGGCCTGGATTTGATTCTCAGCTCTACCATTCACCAACTTTATCACCTTAGACAAGTGACCTAACTTCTCTGGGCCTCAATGTCTTCATCTGTAAAGAGATAATATTTCCCATAGGGTCAGTGTGAGTGTAAAGGAGGTAATAAAACATAAAAAGTATTCAGTGCATGGTAAGGATTCAGTAAATGGTTCGTACTTTATTTCTGTGCTAGCAGTAGAGACTTATCGTTGTTATTAGGCGTCGTCTTGAAACGAACATGGAATTGATGTGCCAGTAGTGCTGAATATGTGCTTCTTCGTTAGGATGTAATTCTGTGAATACCACAACATGTCTGAGAGACAATTTCACAATTCTTCAAAAGGAAAAGCACCAGCAAAGAAAAGCAGAAAAGTTTATCTTAAAAGGAGTAATGCGCACTCCTCTGTCTTTATTTCCTTCGCCCCTCCTTTCTGGAGAGGTTCAGGTGAAGTTATAGATTGAGATTTGGGAGTCTTCTGCATCAAGATACACATAAAGTGGTCAAGGTCATTGTGGGAGTGAGGAAAGAGGAGGATCGAAGATAGAATCTCAAGTGGCACAGACAACGGAGTTTACGGGGAGGGAGATCAGGAAGGAGACGGGGAGTCAGTTAAGTTTAGTGCAGAGTACATTGAACCTGAAGCTGGGAAATCTGAGTTCTTCTAGTTTCCTTTTTTCCATTCATGGTTTGTGTGCCCTAGGCTTATCACTTCGCTGCTGTGCCGACCAGGCTTGATCTCTAAGTCTCCCTAAGTACCTGAGTTTCTCCACTCTGGATCTACTGGGAAACAAGAACAGGCGAATTGAGATAGTATAATATCCTTGAAACGGGAATTTCGAGAACGAACAATACTAGATGTTACAGAATTAAAGGAGGATGAGAACTGGGAAAAAGATAGGGTGCCCAAGAGGCCAATATGTCCCTAGATTAGAGGGGCAGAGAAGTATCTGCAAAGTAAGATTATTGTAGAACAGCATGTAATGAGAATTATTCAAGTCCTCCCACTGACTGTAGACAACGTATTGTTAATAAAACTACTTGATACAGTAGGAAAAATGTAATCATATGCTTTCGTCAACAATCAATGCATTAAAGTACTTGAAGATTTCTTCAATTCAAGGTCATAGGGAATTTCGAGCTAGTCCACTGCTGGGTGAGACAAAGCTGAATTTTCTTGTTTCTCTTTAGAATCTGAATTGCATTTCTCACTTGAAATGTTTTGTTTGTTTTCTGTAGACTGATTGTTCCATTATGGATGGAGGGGATGATGGCAACCTTGTTATCAAAAAGAGGTTTGTGTCAGAGGCAGAACTAGATGAGCGGCGCAAAAGGAGGCAAGAGGAATGGGAGAAAGTTCGAAAACCCGAAGACCCGGAAGGTACATGGGCTTATAGCTTGGCATTCAGCGTCATGATCTCAGTCCTCACACTGACCCTGCAAGTAGGTAACGCTGTCCTCGCTTTAGAGTAGACGACCACGCCTCGGACGGGTGAAGGAACCCTGTGTTAGGCCTCCACAGCTGGGAGCAGAACCAGGATACTCCTACTTACCCTTGACCTTTCCACTCTACCACACTATCTTCCAGGAGATCCTGCTAGTCTGTTTCATCTATATGGGTGTATCTGGGATCTGAACAACTGAGAATGCTGCTGCTCTGTAGGGTTTGGGCCGGCTCCTCATCTAGTTAACTGTCTCAGGCTATGGGCCCTGTTGACAGACAGCTGGCTTTGAGAACTGCTGGCCACTCTCTGAAGTCCAAAGGGAAGCTGTGGATTTTGTCCTATTTTTGTGTTATCCTTGCCCTCAGGATCATGCAGAGAGTGGACTTGATTTTTAAAATCTTTTGCGATTCCAAAATAATATGAAAGCGTTCTAAAGTGTGTATCTTTGTTCCCCTCCCCATCTCTCCTCCTTTTTCTCTCCCTTCCTTTTCCTTTCAGAATGTCCAGAGGAGGTTTATGACCCTCGGTCTCTATATGAAAGGCTGCAGGAACAGAAAGACAGGAAGCAGCAGGAGTACGAGGAGCAGTTCAAATTCAGTAAGCTTCAGAAAACACAGAATCCAAGGGACTCCGCGGGGTCTTTTTGATGCACGTTGGCCTCATGCAACACTTTTTCTAACTAGCCATGGAATTGTCTTGATTATCTTAGTCTCTAAATGCTCATTAGGTGGAAAAGAGACAAACTTCTGCCTGTTAGCCACGTTGAACATTTTTGTTTAGAGCTCAAGATACCCATTTTAATTCTATGCTAATATCTAGTAATGGGAGAAATGCCTTGATTTTATGCCATGTTATCTATTCGAAAGCCACGTTATTTACAAATTCTTTCTTCTAATCCCCCGAAGGATCTGCTGTTTATTAAAAAAAAAGAAAAAGGAAAAATCTTATTTGACTATATTTTCCCTTTAGCCTGCTAAGTGTTCCTTGTTTAATTATTTCCTCAGAAAACATGGTAAGAGGCTTAGATGAAGATGAGACCAACTTCCTTGACGAGGTTTCTCGGCAGCAGGAATTAATAGAAAAGCAGCGAAGAGAGGAAGAACTGAAAGAACTGAAGGAATACAGAATATCCTTTGTACTTTGAGAGAAGTCTGTAAGGTGTCAGTTTTCCCATCAATGTCTACGCATTTAGTTTTTTCATAAATAGAATGAAGATCTGCTTGGTGAACTCTTGAGTTTCCTTTCAACGATGATATTTTCATGACTTCATAACTGGCAGTGATTTATGGAGTTCTGTTGCATGTAAGAGTCTGTTGCAATCAAAAGTCCAGATCCTGAAGGATTAACTAAAGGCCTAAATCCTAATAGTCAGTACCAGGATATTCTTGCCTCGTAGGATTAGACTCTGAAACAGATTGGCAATAAACCTCATCCAGGGGAGAAATTAGCTTCTGAGTTTTAAAAGAAAATGTTAAACTACTCTCCTGGGTCCTCAGTAACCTTCCCTACAAGTACAGCCAGGTCTGCGCCCATAGAGGGGTAGAGAAAACAACAAAAATGACTGTTTTGGCTTAGTAGTGCCTTTTTGACAGCCACTTGAATGTTCTGATAGGCATCCCAAACGTAACTTGGCTAAATCAAAATTCTCAGTTCCATGCCTCAGCACCCCCACCCTCATCACACTGCCCCCCCAATCTTTTTTTTTTTTCCCAATTTCAGTAAGGATACTTTTGTACTGCAGGTGACTAGGCTAAAAATTACCTCCAAAATGTACTCCCAATCTGTGCATTTCTGCTGTCTCTGCTGCCATTGCAGTAGCTGGAATACTACAATCGTCTAATTAGTCTCTGCTTATACTCTTGTCCCCAAGAATCCCTTCTCCAAGCAACAGTCAAAGGGAACTTTCAAAAACGTACATAGAATCGTGTCACTTTCCTGTTGGAAACACTAGTGGCTTCCTGTTGCATTTTAACGTAAATCTATATTCTTTATCCGGCCCTACAGGGCTCCGCATTATTTAGGCCAACCCACCTCCCTGTCGCATCTTGAACTTAGTCTTCCTATTAGTGGCCGTACCGCAGCCTACTGGCCTTTTTTATGTTCCTCTCTCACCGAGCTTTGTGATTCCATCTCAAGGCCTTTGTATTTCTTTTCTCCCTGTCCTGGAATGCTCTGCCCTCAGATTTTACAAGGCTGGCATTTCATGGCTGGCATTTCATGGTCCCAGTTCACTTCTCCCTTCCTCATAGAGACTTTCACTAAGCTCCCCATCTAAAGTTGAACCCACTCTAATCACTACGTCAGTTTCAAATAGTACTTGTCACTGCCGGAGGAATCTTAATTTATTTGCTTTTTACTGGTGTGTTTGCCCCTTTACTGCTGGAATGTAAAGTAAGCACAAGAACAAGGGCTTGGTCTCCACTGATTTCCCAGTCCCTGGCATATAGTGGGTTCTCAGTGTATACGTGAATAACTTAGTGAATGACTCATAGGAAAGATTAAGGCCACCTTAGTTCCTTTTTCTCCTATGAGAAATCTTATTTGAATGTTTCAAATTTATATGTTGAATAACCTTACTAGCGCGATTGAACAGGCTTCACCTCTAAGATTGATAAGACACTGCATGTATGTGTGAGTTGGTATTTTTTTGCAGGGTGTGTGCAGTAGCTTCCATTAAAGAGTTATACGGGAGACGGTGTGTGTAGATTCCCAGAGATTAGGTTTACATCAAGGTGACAGACACTGATTGAGATAAGGTGGCAGCACGGTGCTATAAAACCTGCTCTGCACTGGTGGCGAAAGACCTGGCTTCAGTCCCAGTTCTCCTAGTAGAACTCTGGTGTAACGTCAAGATAGGAGTTGATGGAAAGGCACACGTCAGTTCCAGCTGATTCTTCTGAAGCTCCCCTCTCCCACTCCCTTCCTTGCTGACCTCAGAATAATATGCATTGATGTTTGCAGAATGGGCAGATATATGTATTGAATTGTTTCAGGCACCAGACTTTTTCCTCTAAGGAAATACATTGATTAAAACTTATCCCTTGAATTGTCCTACTTTATATGCGTAATTTGGCAGGCTAGCAAATAAGACAGAGTGTGTGTCCCAAAGCAGCATTCTGGAAAGCAGTGTTGGTATGGTATGAGTGGGAAAGGCCCTTCGGTTTTCAATTCAAAGGGAAGAATGAACAGGGAGGCAGTGAGACAAAAGAAACTTTTCTGTCCTGGTGATATTACAGTACAACATGGAAGAGGCCCCAGGGGTATTGGCTTTCACTGGAAACTTGGAAAGTTCTGACTGTTTAGAAAAACTGAAGAAAAGCAAGCCTTCCAGACCACTGATGTTTAATGCACTAATCCCAGCCATGTGTGTTGCCAGAGACACATTGAGATAGGAATTGAAGGATTAGACATTTGTTTATGGAAGCTCTAAGCCAGGGGCTGGTTCTTAGCTTTGCTTGATTGTTATAATATGATTTATTTTATAATGTGATTGATACTCGTGAATACAAATAAGCAGTGGTTTGTGCCATATAAACAACAACAGAACTGTTATTTCCTTCAGGTTAACCAGCATTTAGCAAAATTATGTGTATTAAAAACTGTGATTTTTAAAAGTGCTTCATTTAATGAATTCCTTGAGATTTTTAAGGTGTGTTTATTTAAAGCATTGTAGGGGGAGAGGGACTTCAGGGGAAAAATTGCTTATGCTTTGGGTATAGATCAAAAATAATATTATTACCACCTCCTTCCATCTTCTCCCTTAAAAGCTTGAACGCTTTTCATCTAAATTAAAAGAGTAAAAAATTAAGTGTTGGTTTTTGTCTGTGTCCTGGTCTTATGAACACGTGTGTGCTTTCGTGTTATTTCCTTTTTAAATTTTTTTCGATATTTAATATTAAGAATTTTCTTTGAGCGTTTTTGTCCCTTTTGCAGGTAAAAATCAGCACGCTCATGGTTTTGGCATTCTGTATTAGATAAAATTGTTTCTTTGATTTTTATTCTTAGAAAAGTGAACATTTAGTATTTATGTTTCTACAATGACCTTAAAAACATTAAATTGACGAAATGGGAATAGTGTGAGCATTGAGTAATCCCCACTGAACATCACAGATATTTAGGGTAACTAGTGTCCGTAAGAGCTCTGGTCTCAGCTGGTTGCTGAAGAGCGATCAGAATTAGAATTTCTTTATTTCTGGTACCCAGTTTTCTCCAATGTTTAAAGACAAATAAATAGCTCAGACTATATACCCCCACCCCCAGCTCTTTATGTGCTTGATTTGGCAGGGTTGATAATACGTGCCTCTTAGATATCTTGAGCACTAGATGTCACTATTGTTCCAATAAGGTACTACTGCATCTTAACTAAGGAATTGCATGAACCCTGTTAGAGTACTTACCTATTGCATAATAGGTTGGAAGAGAGAAAATGAAAAGGAAGGTGGAGAAGAGGCTGGTGGAGAGAACAAAAGAAAGTGACAAACCTTGAAAGCCTGACATTGACATCAAGCATGAAAAAAGTGCTATCACAAGTGAATATTATGCCTTTAAAAACAACTTTTCGGTTCTTGTGCTGTGTTACATACGCACAAGGGATTCTCATTAAAATCACCTTGAGAAGTTAAAACAGGTTCCTAGGCCTCTGGTGGTCCGCATTTAATAGGTTTGGGACAGGGGAGAGACTCTGTTTTTTATTGAGCCTTAAGTGATTTGGATGTTGCCCTGTATCAGCATAATAGGAGTTAGTCCTTGTCCTGTCTAAGACTTAATGTCATTAATAGTCATAGGACATTCTGCAAAATTTGATTTTACCCTTAAGGAGGAAACAAACATTTTCTGTTTTTAAAGAAGCCACATTTTTTTCTGTTGCATTTATATTGCTTAAGATTTTTGTTTTTCCCAGCAAGCGTGGTATCGACTATGTCTTTGGTAAATAGCAGGTTTTCTGGCTGTACTCAGATTTTCATTGAGAATCTGAGGGAAAAGTTTTGTATTTTGTGCTTGATTTGCCATCTTCCTCTCTAGCCACCTTCAATTTCTCTTTAAATCAACTGGATTTGACTGGCGGAATAAAGAGGGAAGTGCTTTTTTTTTTATAAGTAGGTTAAACAATGCTCGACAAATCTGAAGTGCTAGTGGATTATATTTGTGTTCCTTCTCTTGATTTACCATTGTTCCACCATATCTCTTCTTTTTGCTTAGTTTGACCCTTAACCTTTAACTCACAGTAATCTCAACAAGGTTGGAATTTCTCCAGAAAACAAGAAAGAAGTGGAGAAGAAAGTGGCTGTGAAACCCATAGAAACCAAGAATAAGTTCTCCCAGGCAAAGCTGTTGGCAGGAGCTGTGAAGCATAAGAGGTGAGCCAGCACTTGGACAACTTAAATCTCCCTCTGACCGTGTGCTCTGAAATGTCACTTGTCATGGTATCCAGAGCAAAAGGTTACCTAAGCATAAGTCTCAGTGAAGTCCCTTTGGTAGCCTGACCTCTCTCCCCTTTCAGATTTGCTATCTTCCTATAGCCTTTGATCCTTATCTCTCTGATTGTTCATTCAGCATCATAAATAGCTACTCTTCATTTGGTACCTGATGTGTGCCAGGCACTGTGTTAAGTGCTTTTAATGCATAATCTCATTTATTCCTCCCAACAAGTCTATGAAATACAAGTTATTATTATCAGATGAGGAGACGGAGAATTTGAGAAGATGAGAACATTTTTCCAAAGCCACAAAATAATGAGGTGGAGTTCAACATTTGAGCATTTATGTTTCTCGGCAAACGACTTAGCAAGTTCTGTGATAGAGGAGGAAACACATAACTCGTCCTAAAGAGGGTTTGTGTGGTCATGATGGAGAAGTTAGGGAAGGTGTTAGAAAGGAAATACTGATTTGGGTAGGATGACTAGGGCTTAGACAGATGGGAGAGGAAAAGGTTCCAGGCAGGAGGAGCAGCTGCCGCAAAGGTATTGTGTCCTGTAAGGACATGGCAACTGCGACAGGGTTATGGGCCTGACAGGGCTCTGCTCGATTGATGTGGGGGCAGCAACACTGCCTAGAGGTTTTGATAAGTTCTTCCTTATTTTTGCTCCTCTCCAAATCCTGAAATGGCACCAAAGTGATTAAATCTGGTCCTTTCCATTTGACTAGCCATACTATACACAAAATGATGTAAACTTTAAGTGCAGTCTATTAAGGAAATCAATGTGATAGGCCGTCAACCAGCCACATGCTGTGAAGGGAGTGTACTGATGCAGTCTTGTGGTTTGGCACACTGTCCATCTGTTGCAGCTGTTCTAGGAACATTACTTACATGTAAAACGTCGTCATGGTATGTACAGCAGCAGAGGGGAGGAGGACTAGTAGCCTGTGAAGAGCCACTTAACCACAGCTGTGAATTGTTCCTTTCAAGTTTTCACATAATCTTTCATGCCTGGCCCATTATCTTTCAAGATTTGGACCTGGGTCAGTTTTACTGGACAGTGCCAAGAAAGGGCACTCTAGGTGGACAGTAAGTTATTTCTCAGCGGTGTCTTGCTGCTAGCAGAATGGTGTCATTACTATCTCCCTACAGTCCTCGGCACTTTTCAAAAAGGCATATTTGGTGGCATGCATATAACCAACCCCTTTTTAGGTTTTGAAACTACATTCTTTATTGTTGTTTTGTGTAGCAAGCTGATAGATTAGTCTCCTGGGGTAGGAGTTCTAATGTATCCAGACTGTGTTGATTAGAACCACTTCAGAGTTTGTTAATGGGGCTTCCAGGCCTCACACAAATTCTGGTTCGGTAAGTTTGGAGTGAGGTCTGGGAGTCTAAATCTGGTTAACATCCCTCCCCACATATAGTTACAATTTTTTTTTTTTTTTTTTGGTGATGAGAACTTCAAACTCTACTCTCTTAGCAACTTGCATATATATTGACATGCAAATATTGACCATAGTCACCATACTGTACATCCCAAGACTTATTTATTTTATAAATGGAAGTTTGTACCTTTTGAAGGTGGTCAATTTTAAGAGAGTCAGGTATATCAATATTTTCTTTTATGGTAAAAGCATTTTATATTTTGTTCAAGAAATACTTCCTACACTGAGGTCATAAAATAGTTTTTCTTCTGAAAGTTTTAGAGTTTTATCTTTCACATCTTAGCCTTTAATCTGTCTAGAATTGATTTTTGTGAAGAGTATGAAGAAGGGATCCCATTTCAGTTTTTTTCTTCAAATTAAAGGCCAGTTTTCTAGCAATATTTACTGTTTTCCTTAGTTATCTTCAATGTCACCTCTGTCTTTTAACAAGTTTCCATACATATATGGGTTTGTTTGGGGGTTCTCTTTTTCTGTTCCTTGGATCTGTTGGAACAGTACCACTCTGTGTAATTATTGTAGCTTTATAATAAATCTTGGTATCTGGTAGGGCAAGTCCCCTTACATTCTTCTCAGGATTATCATGTCTATTTTGGGCCACTTTGTTCTTCATTTTAGATTTAGTTTAAGTTCTTAAAAAATCTCTTACTGGGATTTTTACTGGAATATTATTAAATTCTTGATAAATCTATGGAGAAAACAGATCTTTATGGATTTGAGTCTTTCTAGCCCTGCCATAGATCTACATTTATTGGTATTGTCATTCTGTAAAGTCTTACGGTTGTTTTTCACAAAAAGTTACATCTTTTGTTAAATTTATTTTTAAGTTTTATATTTTTTTGGTGCTGTTATGTAAAAGTGCAATCAATGGAAACTCTACATCCAGCCTCCCAGCTCTTATTAACTTTAATAATAATTCTCTAGTAACTCTTATTAACTTCAATAATTTGTCAGTGGATTCTTTTGAAATTTCTATGTAGAGAGTTACCATCTATAAATAATGACAGTTTTATTCTCTTATACCTTTTAATTCCTTTTTCTTATCTTACTGCATTGGCTAGACCAGTAAAATGTTAGATAGAAACAGTTCCTGTGCACATTCTTGTTTTATCTCTAATTTTAAACAGAACATGTATATAACTTTTTTGCTAAGGATGTATTTATCATTTCTTTTTTTCAGGTATCCTTTAGAAGGTTAAGGAAGTTCTGTTTCTAGTTTGCTAAAGATTTTTGTAGCCATGAACTGTTAAATTTTGTCTGTTTGTTTTTCTGCTTTTGAATTGATCTTTTTTTCCTTTACTCTGTTACAGTAAAAAATTAAACTTATAGATTTTTCTAATGTGATATCTCTGTGAGTAACCCAGCTTGGCAGTAATACATCATTTTTTTTCAACTCTGGTTTGCTTTGCTAATATTTTTATATCAGTTGTTGAATCTATGTTTTTGAGTGATACTGGCCTGTATTGTTTTCCTCAGTCTCAGTTTATCTGATTTTGGCATGAAGATTAAAACTAGCTTCATAGAATGATGTAAAAAGTGTTCCCTTTTTTTTTTCTGTTGTCTGGAGGAATTTGTGTAAGATATAGTGTTCTGTTTTGTAAAAGTTTGAAATAACTCCTATAAAGTCATTTTGGTCACTCTTTTTTTAAAATTTCTGATTATAGGACTAAGTTTATCCATATCTTTTTAAGTCAGTTTTATTTGGTTGTATTTTCTGGGAATTCGTCCATTTTGTCTTATTTCTAATGCATTAGCTAAAGTCGTTAGTATTTTTTTATTTTTCTTATTGCTGCTATATCTGTAATTGTCTCATTTCATCAAGTTTTTAGTTGTGTCTCATAATAGCTGATTTACAATTTAGTCTTTGATCTCTTTTTACTGGTAGGTTTGGATTTAGGATTTTTGATGTTTTTACTATCTTAACGTTTGTCTTTTTACTTAAAATTTTTTTCTTTTTGCTTTTAAAAATATTAAGATTAAAAAATATTTTTCTTTTTACTAATTTGGATTTATGTAGTCTATTTTTACTCTTTTGGTGGCTAACCTTGCAATTTACGAGGCACACTTAGCAAAACCTAAAGTAAATAGGTATCTTACTTTCCTACAAAATTATACGTGGTCCTTAGAACTTTTAGCCACAGTCACCCTCTTCATTTTATACATGCTAGTACTGCCTAGGACTTCAGTATGGTCATGTTTAACACCATAAATTAGATGTTATTTTTTTATGCAGACAACATTCGTTTAGCTTTATATTTGTATTAGCCAGTGTCTTTTTCACCATCTCTTTTTGGATTAAGGCCTTCGTTCTGGGATCGTTTCCTTCCTTGTTGAAGTACATGTTTATATGTTCTTTTAGTGAAGGTCTTTTGGGTGACTTTCAGAATCTCTAGCATGTCACTAACAATGTTTCTTTCAGTCTTTAATAACTTAAGTTTTTGTCATTTATGAACATGTCTAAGTTGTCTCGAAATCCATCTGTGGTTCTAACCAAGATAAATGATAAGGACAACAAAGAATCTGAAGTTTAGGTTATGCTTGACATATAATGCTTTACCCCTTGAATTGGGCAGGGGGAGTTAAGTTGTTTTTGTAACAATATAACCGGAAGGAGACTTTGAAGTGAAAACTTTTCATTTCAGATCATTCCATCTCCTTGAGGCTACCTAAGACCCATATAAATGGTTATGGAGCTTCTCATTCCCAAAACTTTGATCCCCAAGGTTGGACGTAGCTCATATCACCATGTTTTCTGTTACAGCTCAGAGAGTGGCAACAGTGTGAAAAGGCTGAAATCGGACCCTGACCCAGAAGACAAGAATCAAGGTAGGTGGCAGCTTTCACTTCGTTCTTTACTCATAAGGCACATGACCACAGTAAAGGGCTGGAATGCATTGTACCTATGAATGGATGCATTTATCTTTAAGCAAGCCTACCTAAACTTACTGTACCAAACTATTTTGTACCAGGCAAGATTTAATACCCAAGAATGTGTCAGCTGCCCTGCAGAGTCATAATATGTTAGAAACCAGTGGAACTGATAAATGACCAGTGTGCTCCCTAGGAGTGCTTACAAAGCCAAAGCCCTGGTCATATCACTTCTGCTCACAAAGAGATTTTTTTCTGTCTCCCCTAATGTCAAGTTTCTTGGTTTCACCTGGCTTGCTACCAGTGAGAGGTCGAATACCTGGCTCCTGCTGATGGTTGGACTGGATTGAACCTAGAGGCTTAATACAGTTTCCAGGAGTACACTTTCTTTGGTGGTCACTTTTATGTGATCAAATCTGGCACTGTATTAAGTGGCACAGTTTTAAGTGAAGGTGAGTGTATTCAGGGGTCGGATCAGGAATTAGAAATTCAAGAGTGTTTTCGGATCTACCCCTAAATCCCTGTGGGATTGAGACTGAGCTAAACTCAATGGGTCATCTCTAAAACAGAGCTTACATGTGTTTCTCTTTCAAAAAAAAGTAATGGACTTTAAAAATATGTAACTACTAAGCACTGGTAATGGTCAGCTGTTGCCTGATAACTTTTGGTGTAGAATCTACTTTTAAAAAGGACATTCAGTGAAGTCTCACTTCTGCCTATATATCATCTTCCATCCAATTCTCTTTCCCAGAGGGGAACAGTACCATACATTTCGTATGTATCCATCTCGAGCTATTCTATGTATCTTCAAGCAATTAGAAATATATTCTTTAAAAAAAGTTTTATTATAGATGACTTAAAACATACTCAGACATTGAGATAATGATACAATGAACCCTATCATGTAGCTTCAACAATTTTTGACACATACCCAATTTTATTTCATTTATGCCTCCCTAACTGTAGTATTTTGAGGCAAATCTCAGACATCAGATTGTTTCATACGTAATTCCCTAAAAAATAAGGGTTGTTTTGTTTGTTTTTAACATAATTGCAGTACCATTATCACACCTAAAATAATTATAATAATTTCTAAATATTATCAAATATCAAAGTAGTATTCATTTTCCCATAAAATTTTTTTGACAATTGTTTTTTTAAAAATCAGGTTCCAGTGAGAATCAGACATTGGCCATACGGCTTAAAAAATTATTGTGATATAATTCACATAGCATAAAATTCACTCTTTTAAAGGATACAATTCGGTATGAAATACACTTAGTAGGGTCACAAGGCTGTATATTCATTACCCCACTATCTAATTCCAAAACATTTTTATCACCTCAAAAAGAAACGCCATGCCTATGAGCAGTTACTCCCCATTCTTCCCTCTCCCCAGCTGCTACTAATCTAGATTAGTAAATTAGGCAACTACTAATCTACTCTCTATGGATTTGCCTTTTCTAGACATTTCACGTAAATGAAATCATGCAATACATGGCCTTTTGTGTCTGGCTTTTTCACTTCACATGTTTTCAAAGTTCATCCGCATTGTAGCATGTATCAGTACTTTTCACAGCTGAATAATATTCCATTGTACGATATGCCACATTTTGTCCATTCATCAGTTGATGAACATTTGGGTTGTTTCTACTTTTTGGCTATTATGAATCATGCTGTTATGAATATTCACGTACAAGTTTTTGTGTGAACCACTGTTTTCAGTACTCGGGTATATAGCTAGGAAAGGAGTTGGTAGGTAATATGGTAACTATGTTTAACTTTTTTGCGGAAATGCCAAATTGAATTCCAAATTGGCTGTACCATTTTTACATTCTACCAGCAATACGTGAGAGTTCCAGTTTCTTCACGATCTTTTCAATACTTTTTTTTTTAATTCACCTTTGTGAGTGTGAAGTGATATTTCATTGTGGTTTTGGTTTGCATTTTCCTAATGACTAATGGTATTGGCATCATGTACTTATTGGCCATTTGCATATCTTCTTTGGAAAAATACTCAAATCCTGAGACTGTTTTTAAATTGGTTTGTCTGTTGTTGAGTCGTAAGGGTTCTTTGTGTATTCTAGATATGAGACACTTCTCAGATATATTATTTATGAACATTTTCTCCTTTTCTGTGGGTTGTAGCTTCACTTTCTTGATTGTGTCCTTTGGAGCACAAAAGTTTTAAATTTTGATAACATCTAATTTATTTTTTTCTTTGGTTTCTTGTACTTTAGTTGTTGTGTCCAAGAAACCATCGCCTATGAAGATTTACTCCTGTGTTTTCTTCTAAGAGTTTTATAGAGTTTTAGCTCTTATATTTTTGTTGTTGATCCATTTTGAGTTAATTTTTGTATATGGTGTGAGATAGGGATCCAGTTTCATTCTGTGCAGATGTCCTATTGGCCCAGCACCATTTGTTGAAAAGACTATTTATTCTTTTCCCCACTGAATTGTCATGACACTTTTGTTGAAAATCAGTTGACCATATGTAGGTTTATTTCTGGACTCTCTTTTCTTTTCCATTGATTTATATATGTCTATCTTAATGCCATTACCAGTCTTGATCACTAAATAGCTTTGCAGTAAGTTTTGAAATTGGAAAAGTGTGAGTCTTCCAACTTTGTTCTTTTTCCAGATCCCTTTCATTTCCATGTGAATGTTGGGGTCAAATAGTCAATTTCTACAAAAAAAAAAAGCAGCTAGGATATTGATAGGGATTGCTTGGATCTGTAGATCAATTTGGGAATACTGCCATCTTATGGCATCTTAACAATAGGCTAATATGTCTTTTAACTCTCGTTTAACCTGTAGGTCTTCCTCCTTTTTAATTTAGTTTTTGTTTTCTTTATATTTTATTTGCGAAGAAACTGTTTTGTCCTGTGGATTTTCCCACACTCTAGATTTTGCTGATTGTATTCCCATGGTGTTACTTTATACTCTAACCTGTGGTCCGGTAAAATGGTAGTTAGATCTAGAGCTTGATCAATTCAGGTTGATTTTTTTGCAGGAATACTTCATATGTCATTGTTGTACTTCCCATCATTACTGTTTTAATTAGCATACTCCTCTGTTCATTGCTTAGTTTACTTGTTATTGTACCTTGGGAATTATTGCATATCTGTACATTTCTTTGTTCCTTTTTAAGGCTGCTTAATATTCCATTATATGATCGTACCATTGAATATTTATCCCATTTTTTATTGATGAACATTTAGATTGTTTCCATTCTTTCTGTTATGTTATATTAAATAATGCTGTACTCATGCATCACTTTTCATATCCATAAAGGTACCAGCCTAAATACTTAGAATCATGGGGTCAGAGAGATTATACATTTGTAATTTAGGTAAATATTGCCAAATTGCCCTGCAAAGAAGTTATCCCAGTTTACATTCCCATCAGCAATGTACGAGTTCATTTCACTGATATTTTAACATATAGGAAACTTGCTAAACTACAAGTGGCTGCATAAATAGGGTAAGTGTATACTGTGTGTGTGTGTGTGTGTGTGTGTGTGTGTGTGTGTGTATGCACACACACCTGTATATAATACTTCATAGAAATCTTAAACATACTTCAGCTAGTTAACCAGTAGCTCTGTATCTGGTGCTTATTCCCTGATTAGAACTATTTGCATGAATCAGTGGAAAGGAAAACTTGTGTGGGATCTTTAAACTATCTGAGTCAGACACTTTGTGTTTCAGAGCCATTTTTTTTTGTCATTCTGAATCCCTTCTTCCCACCCCTTCCTGTATTCTTGCTGCAAAAGCTGGGCAGGGAACATCCTCTTTTGCTAGGAGCTGAGGCCATACTAGAAGAATATCTCCTGTATCTTGCTTCAGCGTCTTGTCCTCAGCAGTAGAAGCATTTGTCCCCTTGGTCCCCCAGAAGATAGCTCTGTGACCCCAATGGAGATCGAGGCTGCCCCCACTGGAGTCTCTGGACTTAAGCTCTGAGCAGAGCCTGCGAATGCACAAGTGGACCCATCTACTCTCAAGTCACGCATCTGTCTGCATCCCAAGAACATTCTCTATTAGTAATTTTCAGTGTTAATTTGGTATAACAATGTGGTCCTGCAAATGCAGAAGTTGGCAGGAAACTTACCAAATGAGTGAGATCAGAGGGCACCACTTTGTTCTCTTTGGACAGTTAACTGCTTTGCAATGAAATTTGTCAGAGTCGCAGTCTTTTCTTTCTTGAAACCTAGATAATTGGGAGATTTGGTCTTTTGGCTTAAACTCTGCTGATGCCACAGTGGTGTAGATTCTTGGTTGCATTCCTATGGCTGACTTCCATCCTTCCCGTTGGGCAGCTCTCGTCCTCCATAGGTACTCTAAACCTGGTCCTTCTTTTCTGTCTAAGAAAATTCGGTTCCCCTTTGAAATACCTAATGAAATGGCAAAGCTCACTGAGCAGCTTCACAAAAATTACTTTTCTAAGTAACTGATTCATACCCTTATAAGATATTAGGTTTTTGAGATTTTTTTACCAAGCTTTTCTAAGAGTACTGAAAATATCATTGTATATGTGACATAATAATACAATGAATATTTAAGTAATGAATGGCTTACAGTTTGATGTTATGCCTATATTTTCATCGCCCCTCCCCCCAAAAAAATTTTAGCCATTTGCAATGGAACGCTGTAAAATATCTTTAACACATTTTCCTGCATTCTCACTCATCGTGAATGCTGGCCTGCTCTGTGCCAGGCCCTGTGCTATATGTCCAGGGGATGGTATGATGAAGAAAGATCCCTTGCCCTCAGGAGACTAACTTATGGTTAGAGGACAATACAAACTAGTGATCCCCCTCGTCATTGGGACTGTCCAGTCTTCCACAGCCTTCCTGACTGTCACACAGGGATGCCCTTGGGGCTACAGAGCTGTATGCAACTGTTCTGCCATAATTTAAGTGGCCCAAGATGCGCATTAAATTTTTGCATTTACTTTTTTAAAAAATAGTCTGAACAGGTAGTATATGCACATAATAGAAAATGCAAAATGGGCAAAGGAGTGCGGAGTGAAAAGTTAAGTCACCCCTGTTCCCCAACCATTGTTTCTCTCCCCAGAGCATCCACTGTTACCGTTTTTGTTTTTGTTTTTTTCAGATGTAATGCATGTACATGGCATGTTCCCCCGACACACACACACACAAATTCTAACTTATACATACCCTCACGTCTTTCGCTCAGCACTTTGTCTTGGGGATCATTTGATACCAGTAAACACAGAGATACTTTTCTTCATGGCTGACTAGTTAGTAGTCCACGACTTCACTGGTCCCCTCTTAATGGACATTTCGGTGGTTTTCAGTCTCTTGCTGCTATCAGCAATGCTGCAGTGAATGTTCTCATACGAGCATAATTTACGTTTGAAGGACATTGCTGTATTGGCCTGTACATCCCTCAGCAACATGTAAAGATACCCACGCCCCATACCTTCCCTCCTTATATATTGTTTATGCTCCGTGTTTAAAATTCTGTGAACTGTTCATGTCTCCTGTCCATTTCTCGATTCAGTTGTTTGCTTGGCTGGTTTTGGAAGAACTCTTTATTATCTTAAAGAAATTAGCTTTTGTGGTATTTATGGCAAATATGTGTCTCTCCGTTCTTGCAGCATTGTCGTCGCCATCTCTGTAGTCATCGTCAGCTGTCGTCTCACTTTTCTACATCTCCATGTTTTAGCATCGCCTTTTTCTCCCCCTTATTAGGACTTCCAGTACGACAGGCAGACATTCTGAGCTCCTGGACTCTGTGTCCCGGCCATTTGAAATCTCTCAGCCTGTTAGCGTAGTTTTTGCTTACTCGTAATTTTATATTTTGAGAACCATGTGGTCTTTTCATTTTTACATTTCATTTTTTGTTGTCGTTAAGACAAAACCTTAGATGGTAACATGCTTGTCAGCCTGAGACAATGAAGCTTGAACTCCAGCTCTTACTTTGCAGTAAGAGCTCAGGTATCATTTTAGTAAGTTATTTTTTGATTCAGATTACGTTTAACATTTTCTACTCTAAGCGGCATATAACCTTAGCAGGTCATCTGACCTCCCTCATCAGTAAAATGGGGGATAAACGAAGCTTGAAACATGTAGAAGGAAGGAGTGGAATAGAGTTAACTTTCTCTTTAACCTTTAAGTCCTGCGTTTTCCAGATCGAGGCTTTCTGTCACTAAGGTGACAGCGTAACTATTGGTTTTCTGGGGCAAAAAGAGCCTCAGCTGCTCGGTGACATTCTGCATGGTCTTAAATGTGCTCTGACTGTGGCTTCAGTTTTCTAGTTGTAAACGAGGAACACACTCCAAGGTGACGATGAGTGCGGTGTGGCCCGCGCAGGGTTGTTTGGAGGCTTCCAAGGTGAAGCCCGCGGCCCAGCGCCTGGCCCCTGAGAGGTGCATCGGCCGTGGAAAAGTGATGCAATAACAGGCCCTCTCCTTCTCTGCAGAAGCCCCGTCCTGCGCGTCTCTCGGAAGCACGACCCTGAGTGGCCCGTCCATCCACTGCCCCTCGGCGGCGGTCTGCATTGGCATCCTCCCTGGCTTGGGCGCCTACTCTGGGAGCAGCGATTCTGAGTCCAGCTCGGACAGCGAAGGCACTATCAACGCCACCGGCAAGATTGTCTCCTCCATCTTCCGAACCAACACCTTCCTGGAGGCCCCCTAGCTCCTCCCACCAAGAGCTCCCCGAGAGTAAGCCGGACTGTTCATCTGCCTACAGGCATTACCTCCCTCAGAAAACTCCTTCGCCTGCTTCCTGTGCACAGCGTGACATTTCTAACCTCATCTAAAAACGTGCCAGAGTCCACTTGTGGCCCAACTTGTGTTTGGTTTCTCCTTCCACTCCAGTGCAGATGCCCGAACCTGTCTTGCAGCTTCTTCCCTCACTGATGTGGGGGTGGGGGCTTAGGGCCTAGCAGAAGTCCCACTAAAAATGCCCTGGGAAGATAGGCACCAGCTGGCTTGCAAAGGATTTGGGTTATGCTGCTTTCTTGTATCTTTTTTTTCCCCTCCTTTCCCAGCAGCACAGAGAAGCAAGGGTCGTTATTGGACAGGTATTATTTAAACATTCTATTCTAGATGAACGCGGCGTTTGGTTATACCGCATTGTGGAGCATACGGGGGGAGAGAACTGACTCAGGTAATGAAATGGCGCACCCCTGGGACTGACCAGTTCTTGACGTTGTGTGACTGAGATTAAAAACTACGTCTGCAGGGGGGTGTCCTTAACACTCATTATTCTTTGTGAAATTCCTTACTCTTAAAAAACTTACTCCCTCTTTTCCCTTCATCTCATCTCATTTAAGACTCTAAACCTTAGAGAAACAGGCATAGGCCTTATTTCATCATAGCCAGAAATCAGAAGTGCTAGTAGGTATGTGGACAACACGACTTATTTTTGGCAGCTCTTAGAATCCTAATATCGCAAACCAGTGGGATACACCTGCACATTCTGACTTTACTCTGTAGTCTGTCGGGGTCCTTCTCGATTTGGTCCATTTATAGTTGTGGCTTCCAACTATGGAAGCTATTTCCAGCGGAAAGGTGCGGTCCTAGTCCTCTCCTCTTTTATCTGCTGCCCCTCCTGCTCTTTTCCCACACAGAGCAGCTCCGAGGCAGGGAGCAGCCAGGACGTAGAGGTCCTGCTCTACCTCTGTCTCATAAAGGGAAGCAGGGAAGGATGGAAGGAGACAGGTAGGGAGGCCTCAAGGACAGAGGTTTGGACTTTATGAAAAATAATCTGTAGGCCCCTCTGCTTCAGGAGAGAGGGCCTGAGTGGTTCTTTATTCCCCCCGATTTCCGCATCAATTGTTTCTACTTCCTTGGGTGTGAGACGGAGAGAGACACACACAGAATGTGTTGACACTGTGATGCTGGCAGGCAGAGAAGCTACTCAGTTTTAACGTAGGCAGAGGCCCCTGGATCTCTTCCAGCTCACTCCTTTTCCCCTTCCACTGCAGTGACATTCTGGTGCCCATTCGCAGATGGTGACTTCCCTTCACCCATAACCGATGCCTTGTGATTCTTCCTCCGTTTCAGAGCTACTCTGTGCTCATTGTTCCTGACTTGTCAGGACAGGCGCGTCATCTCCACTCTAACAGACGAGACGTTTAGGTGAAACCGTGCAGGCACCTTCTGCTTCTCTGCTTCATTGTTCCTGCTTTTGTGCTGTCATTGTTACAGAGCGTACCCAGAGCCACCTCAGATCATTTCAGGAGGCAGACCAAGGAATCAAAGCCACCCTCTTTATATGGTTTGACTTTTAAGAGGCCGCTAGTATACCCTGTGGCCTCTGTTGATATTGGAAGAAGTTGATAAAGGGTTGCAGGAATTTAAAACATTTAATTTGAAAGCTAATAAATCTGTCAGAGAACAACGTCTTGCTTTTCCTGTTCTCAGTCTCGTGTTCCCAACTCCCTCCCCATACATCACGACAGCTAGATTGTGTCGAGAAGGTTGGGGCCCTTCTGATAGATTTCCATTAATGGTGTCTCAGGCGGGACTGAGAATCACTGGTGATCGATTCATCACATTCTCTTGTATCTAGAGCATTGGAACTGAAACACAGGTTCTGTCAAACCCATGAATAGAATAAGCAGGACCAGGTCTGTCCTATAGGTGAGAGGTGCCTGACCCCACGGCTGCGGACCGGTACTGGTCCGTGGCTGCATGGCAGGAGGTGAGCGGCGGGCAAGTGAGTGAAGCTTCATCTGCATTTGCAGCCGCTCCCCAGCGCCAGCATCACCGCCTCAGCTCCACCTCAGATCATCAGGCATTAGGTTCTCATAGGAGCCCTGGTCCATGCTGCCACACAGGTTGGGGACCGCCGCAGTGAGCAGCTTTGGAAAGCATGCAGTGTAAACTGTGTGGTTCAAACCCAAAGAAGAGAAAAAACAGGGCTGGAAAGAAACACTGCTTTAAACCATAAAATGCCGCCCTGCTACCGTAATAGAGAATTGGGGTTTTATAACTAAGTAATATGGGATAAAAACCGTTTGGGCTGGGTTTCTTTAAACCTGCTTACGTTGTCCCCAGTGGTCACATTCTTACAACTCTTGAACTATGCGAGGGAGAAAGCTCATCTGTGAGGAATCCTGTTGCCAGCTCTATTTGTGGCGCGCACTGCCCTCTCAGCCACTTCCTGCTAGCCATCTACCCACCTTTGGCCCTGTCACCCACCTGGGTGGGGAGAGAGGGAGAATGAAAGTCAAAGCATCCATTTGCCATCTATAAAAAGCAGGGCGGCCGATGTGACTGGACTTAAAGATCCAGCTGGTGACCTGTTTGTGTATGCCTTCCCTGGCCCCAGGACCTGGGAGGAGCAACAGTTGGCTTCTCACATTTGAAGGGGTAGGGAGAACTTGAGTTTTTTTCAGGATCATTCTAAACTGAGAGTCGAGCCCCTACCTAGGAGTGACTGAGGCTTGTATCTTGCGTCCTTATTTTTTTCACTCTCCAAGAGTTCTTTTCTCTGGCTGCCTCCTTTCCACCCATGAGAGAAGCTTCATTTGCCTGAGACTTTCCTGCTTCTGCTGCTCCCCCCTGGGAACCTGGATATACCCACAGTGGTTATGAGCTTGGAACCAGACATATACCAGCTAGGTCACTTGGGCAAAGCCCTTAACCTCTCTGGGCCTCAGTTTCCTCTTAGGTAGATAGGAATAGCAACACCTACTCCCTAGTGAGGGTGATAGATAATCTAGATTAAGTGCTTGGTGTGTCTGGCACACAATGCTCAGTAAATGGGTAGCCATCTCGTTAATGCTCTCGCCGTTGGCCTCCCCCGTTTCTAGGTGGGGTGTCCAGAGTTTCTGTTAGTGATGATTTATGGCAGGTTTGTCCTTCCTACTGGCCTTCCTCAGTTGCAGCTAGAACATTGACAGGATGAAGGGTCAAATCCGGCAGTCAGAGCTCCAACCACCAGCTTGTTCTGTGTGCCTCCCTCTTAGCTAAATGTTAATTGCTCAGGCACACCCGGTTCCTTGGCTCGGGTGTCCTAGCTGTGGGTATATGGCTCAGCTGTCATCTTAAGCCCCTCTAGAAAAACAAAAAGGAGAGTTCAATAGCAATGCACCATCGTTAGGACTTGGGTATTTTCTCGATTTGCTGGCATGCCCAGCCCACTTACCCAGGACAGGATGGATTGCAAGTTCTCTGCGGGAGGCTAGAGTCTTGGCAGACTTCGTAGTCACAGGTTGAACACAAGAAGTCGGTCTGCGGGGGCGCCACACCTGAGTAGGCAGGTCCTCCAAAGTGAAGCACTTGGATGGACCCAGTTGGAAGGCAGGGACTCTACCTTCACATGGCCCGGGAGGTGTCAGACTCCCCAGTTTCACTAATCTGGTAAATTATTTCCGTGGGGAGGTATAAGGGAGAGGGCTGCATGAGAAGCAGTCACCCCAATACACCCATCCCCTGAAGGCTAAGGAGAGGATGTGGGGCTGGGAGGAGAAGGCTACTTCTCTAGAGAGAGGCCTCTGGTCAACAGGACTTGACAGATTTCCCCAGGCTGGGATGGGTACAAACTTCCCTGCTTGTGACATCCAGCTAGGCTCACTTCAGCCATCAAACGGGAGGGCAAGCCAGCGGTCTCGTGCTGCTGTTTCCACCAATACCCAGCCTCGCAGTCAGCCTGGAGGCCAGGTGTGCACTAAAGTTGCCAGATGTGCTGGTCCCAGGATTCCATCCATGTTGCCAACTGGCCCCTGGACCCATGTGCTGCAATTTCCCAAGGTCCTTGGCATCAGGGCTCCATGCAGTCCTGCAGCCCTCAGGAGAAATGAAGGTGTCTCTAAAGGATATTTCAGCTGACGTGGTAGCCACAGAATTAGCAGAGGCATTGAAAGTTTAGGAAGAAGATAGATGTCTCTCGTTGGCTCCCACCAGGTGAACACTGGCTCCTGAGGTTACCAGGTGCCCGGAGGTAGGAACCCGCCTGGTACACCACCCGGTACACCACCCAGGTCTAGTAGGCCACTGGCAAGAATGACCTGGGAGAGTAGGTCGAGGTAAGTGACTTCACAGTCTCAGTGAAGAAGGACAAACTCAGCAGCGTGAGCAGAAGACCCTTGTAGGGTTGAGGGAGGACACTCAGAGCAGTGGAACAAGCGTGGGCCCTGGCGTCTGCCAGACCTGGATCTAAGTTCTGGCTCGGCCTCCGATAGGTTTGATTAGCTTCTCTGCTTGTTTTCTCATCTCCGAAGTGGTCACAGACAGGCTGATGGAAGGGTTCATCAGGATTATGCCTGCGAAGCAGTTAACACGGAGCTGGGAACCGTGCTTAATATAAATGTCAGTTGTTGGTTATACACCAGCCTGTGGCAAAGGGGCTGCCTAGGACTCCCGGGGTGGGGGGGGGGGGGGGATTATGGGGGGAGGTTAGGCAGAAACAGTGTTATATGGAAGAGGGAGGGAACTGAGGTGGGGTTGTACAGACTGGTTCCCCGGCTGGCTGCATGAAGTTGGGCCTGAGCCCAGAGAGGGGCACGTGGGAGAAACCAGTGGCTGCTGGCAGCAGGGACAAAAGCAGCCCTATTTAGTTAGCAACCTGAGGCCAAAGAGCCTTTCACACACTGCAAATCACAGGGCGGACCCCTGTGTCTGGGAGACCCGGAGGAGCAGCAAATGGGTGGCAGTGACTGCAGTCTGTGTCTGTGTGAGAGAGTGTGTGTAGAAGGGCATAGGACAGAGTGGACCAAAAGGAAAAAGGGGTAGTGACCATGTGGTGGCTGGGCCAGCATGTGGGGACTCCAGAAATGCGTGCGCTCTGCAGGGGCCAGAAAACCTACAGTCACCGGTGGGGTCCTGTGCATTCTATTCACCCACAAATATTTATCGAGCGTATACGCTGCCAGGTTCTGTGCAAATTTAACAGAAGTGTCAGAGTTCGTGTGGAATGCAGGTCCCCAAGTAGAAGTGATGACATCGACCTCATAGGCTTTCTGGAGAAAAGAGGTTTTCATGTTCTTTTCCCGGATCGGTAAGCCCATCCGATCAGTAAGCCCAGCTGAGGAAGGAGCTGGCACAGGGACATCTGCAACTCCTTTATTACCCCGCATATGACACACAGAACGTGGTCACGGTATTAAAAAACAGAGCAGGAGTTAGGTGCAGGCGTGACACAGAGTGCACCCTGGGGACACGCTGCTCTGAGTCGGCCGCCAGTTACTGGGAAAAAACCAATTATGATTGTAAAAATTTTATTCTCTTTAATAACAATAATAATTCCACGAAAATTATACAAAGTACATTCAATACTTAAGAATGGGGAGGGTGGGGAGGGGGAAAGGCTGGTTTGGCCCGGCAGCATCATCGTTGACTTCCAAGAAGGAAGCTTAATGGCCAGCGGGGAAGTTGGGGATGAAGTCCGGTTGTAAAAAAAATGACTGTGTGGATCAGTTCAAAAAAAAAAAAAAAAAAAAATCCACCCACAAGGAAGCAGGGTGAGCGTGCACGTTCCTGGGGCGGGCGGGAGGCCCAGCCGGCATGCTGCTGCTGGGCACGGACGGGCCGGCGCTCAGGCGGGCTCCGAGTTGGTGGGGGGCAGGTTTTTATGCTTGAAATACTGCACGACTTGTTGGGGCAGCTCCGCCAGCACGGCTTTGGCCAAGGTCTCTTTTGCCGCCTGCAGGGTCGAGAGCAGGGTGAAGAGAAGAGAGGATAAGGGATTACCAAACGGGAGTCATGAGGGGCAGGACGCCAAGGGAGCTGCTATCGACGGTGTTCCCGGAGGACGAAATCAGGGCCAAGGGCCAGGGCGGTCTGAAACTGGCGTCCCTCACCCCTGTCCATGCCTGAAATGCCACCGTTCGCAGGGCCTGCCTTTACGGGAGGTGTAACTCCTAAGCACTCGAGATGCCCGGGAGTAACATTTTAGGAAGAAGTTGTCTGTGGGAGGCTTTTCGGGGAAAGAGCTGGCGGAGGCGAGCTGCACGGCCTACTCATCTGGCAAACATTTCCCGAGCACCTCCTTGGCTGGTATAAACAGCCATGACTGTCTGGTTTACTGCTGAATGTGCGGCCACAAGCCAGGCACAGGGAGGGGTCAGTCGATGTCCCATGCGTGTGAACGGTGGCCGATACCCGGCATTTGTCAGGAAGCTAATGCTTCCAGAGGAAGGAGTCAAACCATCTCAGGTAGGTCCAGAGGGTCCTGGGTAGAGATATATGAGGACCACTGGGTACGAAACAGAGTGGTCAGTTCTTGCTGGGAATGGCTCCCAGATCTGAGCCAGAGTACCCCGAGAGGCCCTGTAGCTGAAAGAACTGAGGCCTAGAGGTCAAAGACTTGTCCAAGGTCACACGGTGCCTCTGGTCAAATAAAAGGCTGGCAGTATAGGGGGTGCATCTGACGGGGCTGGACTCCCTCTGGGGTTCCTCATGGGCCCAGCTAACAGGAGCCAGGTGGGGCCACCAGTCCCCGCTGCAGAGGCCCTTAGGGAGAAGAGGCCATCCTAAGATGGGCCTGGTTTCCCACTCATGACATGAGGAGGCTGGGCGACGGGATCACCGCAAAAGCCTCTCGCACCTCTAGGCCTTTGCTCTCGTCCTCTGTCTCCTGGAAATCTTTGTGTCGCATGGGTAACTGACTTCTGGTCAGGGTTCGAGGGCAGGTCCCCCAGGAAACCCTGCCCTGGAGCCTCAACTTGGCCTGGCCACCGCGCCCCTGCTGCGTTCCATCAGCTTGCCGAAGCAAGTGCTCACGCTCACATGGCCTCGTCTGGGGCACATAGTAGGCCCTCAGGAAGCATGCAGTCAATGGGGCTCAGGGTAGAGGAGCCTCGGACGAGCAAACAATCCTAGGACCTTTGTCCTTGATCGTTACTATGGCTCCGGGGGTCCCGTGACCGTCCCCTCCCCAGCCCGGCCCCTGCACTCACGTTGCGAAACTCTCTAAAGGGGACAAACTGCACGATATCGCGGGCCGCTTCCTCCCCCGTGTGGGAGCGCAGCATGCGGCTGTCTCCGTCCAGGAACTCCATGGCGGTGAAGTCCGCGTTACCCACGCCCACGATGATGATGGACATGGGCAGCTTGGAAGCCTGCACCACGGCGTGCCGTGTCTCCTCCATGTCACTGATGACACCGTCCGTGATGATGAGGAGGATGAAGTATTGCTGCAGGAAGGGGGTCAGCCGGCATTCAGCAGGGGCCCCCCATATCCCTCCCTCCTATCTTAACCTTCCCAAAAGCCCTCTGACCCCTGGGAGGAAGCTGGCTCTTCTTCCCCAGCTGTAGTCAAATCCCAGCCCCTCCCCTGGCGCCCCGGCCCCTAAAGACCTCAGTTGTTTAAACAGCTGGAGCACCAACTGCCCTCATCCCCCTGCCCTGTGTGTTATAGGCTGAGAGCCTAGGACCCAAGGCCCAGCTCTTCTAGTCACCACACTGGGCCTCTGACTTGACTCAGTGCCTCAGTTTCTTCATCTGCAAAGTAGGAGTTGCTACACTTCTCTCAGAGAGAGAAAGTGCCTGCCACGTGGCAGTAGCTCGCTGATTAATCGAGAGCTGCATTCCTGGCAGGCAGGCCCGTGGCTGGCGAGGAAGACCACTGGCCGACAGACTCCGTGAGCAGCCTCTGCTCGACCTGCACACAGATCCCCGTGCCCCTGCTCACACCCTGCAAGCATGGCTGGACGCCGAGACACCTTGCAGGAGCTGAGCAGGTCAGCTAGGCCAGTGGTCCTGGGACCGTGGGACTCCGCTGGCAACAAGCAGACAGGTCACACACCAGACAGCATTGAGTCACAGTAGGAAGGGTGTTAGTTTTGCAGAGGTCTTTCAATCCTATAAACTGTACCCAGGAGGAAGTCTCAATTTGGTGTGAGGGTGTCTTTAATACCTTTCCACCACTTGCTAACCTTCCTTACTAACAAAGAGAGAAGGCAGGAAGCTCAGAGCTGCAGGGGACAATGGTCTTCAGCTAGACTTTAATATCATTGTAGTTTCTTATATATTTACTGTTACTCTATAGCAAATGATAACTTACAGCAGATTATAAGGTTTCTTTATAAAATTAAGCAAAAAAATACTGAATGAGTAATGTGACTATAGTATAAACTGCTGAGTTGGAGGTGAGTGAATGAAGTTCAGGAAAGCTCACTGGATGATCTGTAGGCAGAGGCCCCAGGATTCCAAGCTGGCCGAGACCTCGTCTTCAGCTCAGCTCTGTCCTTAACACCCTCTGGCCCCTTCTCAGGGAACTCAGTTATGCCCATCCGTAAAAGAAAGAGAAAAACCCATATGCTCCTAATCTCTGTTTAGGGCTTTTGCCTTCCAGTCTGACCATTCTGATTCTCAGGAGAGAAAGTTGGGGCCCAGACTAGTCAAGGTCATGGAGCTAAGTAGAGCAGGCCAAAACCAGCCCTCAGGGCAGCACTTGGTCACCTTCTCACCTGTTTGCTCCCTGGGGAGTGTACAGAGTATACAAGATACGCCCCTAGGATGCCTTGTTCTCCTGCCTGCTCCCCAAGCAAACTACGGAAGGAAAGAGGAGGGTGAGCCTTGTGGAGGCAGGTACCCCATCATTCTAACCCCAGCTCTCGGCAGCAGTAGGCCAGCTCCTCCTGCACTGTGCCTTTAAGAGAGCAATCCCTTAGCTAGGGATACCTGTTGCTATGGAGATGGCAGCCTGAATCCCTGCAGTGGAGGGCTGCTGCCGCCAGACCCCACCCCAAGGGTTGCGGGGGGAGGGCTCATAAGCCCATCCAGACCCTTGTCCCCCCATAGCCCACCATCATCCCAGCACGCCTTCCCTAAGTGGCCCTAGAACCCCGCTTCCATCCCATCAGAAATAGTCCAGGGCAATATTTCTGGGGCACCTAAGCTGAGAGGAAGGAAGACACTGAGAGGCCTGGCAATAGGAAGAGTGCCTGGCCTTGGCCAGCAGTGGGTGGGACTGGTCTCCAAGCCCATTCCAGCGGCCTCCCACCTACCTCCCCTCATGACATTCTTGCCTCCCCCCTTTTCATCGGCCGCACGGCTACACTAGGAGACTTGGAGTGCAGAGGCCTGGGCCTCCCTCGGAGCCCTGGAGCGTCTTTCCCCAGGGAGGTGGGTGCAGACAGGGCCTGGGTTACTGCGGGACCGTGGGCACTGACAGGGTGAGGCAGTCTCCCATGTCACAGTGACAATGACCATACAGACACTCCCCCGTCACCCTCACACTGTGATTCTCCTTTTAGAGATGAAATGGGCTGAGCGAGGTTCAGTGGCTTGTTCAAGGCCTCCCAGACAGGATGGTGCAGTCTAGATTCTAACCCAAGCCTGGCTGACTCCAAAGTGGGGGCTCTCCCACAATGTCCTCTGCTGCTCACTGGCATCAGGGCCCTGCACCCTCTCTCCCAGCACCCCAGGGTCAGAAGGCCTGAACATCCAGGATAGCAGCCCAGGGCAGGACCCAGAGCCACGGCACTGGACTTTAACCCTTGCTCCTGTCTGTCAACCCGCCAGCCACAATGCCCACATCTACGTGCCTGGCCTCAGCAGGCACATGCTGAGGTCAGCAGCCTGGGTCAGCCTTGGCAATAGAAGTACAGCTGACAAGTCCTTGGCTTCTTGTCCACCCTGGGCAGAGCCAAGGCTATCCAGGAGCTTCTAAGATCTGTTACAACCCCTGGGGCCCACACCCCTAACCCCAAGACGATTCAGAGGGGAGGTGGCTGTGGAAGGGGAGGACTTAGGGTGTAATCAGGCAGGAAGAAGTGGGAAGGGGCTCTGCTGTCCCCACAGCCAGTTCTGGTCTACGCTACCCCAAGCTTTCCCACCTCCATATGCCTTTCCTGGTTTACTTCCTTCTGCCTGGCATACCCTCCTCAGCCACACCTCCAAGACCCATCTGAGTGTCCCCCTCCATCCCAAGCACACGGGAAGGCCCTCCCCAGCCCTGAGCTCTGCTTCTACTGCCAGCATGGGAGGGCTCCTCAGGGCTGCCCCTTGCACCCTCTTCTCCATCTCATGGGCTTGCCCGCTGTCCGTGCTTCAGAAACACAACCAGCTCCAGAAACACAACCAATCTCTGTCAGGTCAAACCCAAAATGCAATCTCCCAACTCGTTTCAAGGGTGGAGTATCTTTTGCCTTTATCAGAGGTTCTTTAGGCTTCTAAGACCGTAACTAGCCACTTCCCCTAATCCATTTAATGTGTGATTTGGTTTGTATGAAACTGACTTGACCGCAGTTCCAGGCAGGATTCAAAGAAGCGACACTCGACACTTGTGACTTATTTCTGGGAAGCTGGCTGCCGAAGACCCTGTGGCAAGAGTGGAAGGGAGGAAATCCCCGGGGTCCTGGCTGCTCCCCAACTCCCCCTCCACGGGGATACCAGACACCCAGCAGGCCAACCAGAACGGGACATGGATGAGATGGCCCAGGTCTTATGGGACAGAGCAGAGGGAAGAATGAAGGTCACATGATAAAAGCTCCCTGGCCCCACCCCACCCTTCAGTGGCTCCTCACTGCCCTCGAGAGAAAATCCAGATTCCTCACGAGCTTCCAAAGCCCCGTGGGAGCTGGCTCACCTTTCAACCTCTCCTACCACAACTCACCCCCTTACACCACACTCTCCTTCAGCTATGCCCACATGCCGTGCCTCCAGGCCTTGGCACGTGTGGTTCTCTCTGCCTGAGACATCACTCTCACACACACAGCCTTTACAAGGCTAACTCTTAAGCACCCTCCCAACTCAGCTTAAAGCCCTCCGTCTGGGTTAGGTGCCACCTTTATGATCCTGTACGTCTATAATCACAGGTTTAATCACCTTGCATCACAGCTGCAGCTTCCTCACCTGGCTCCCCACTGGACTGTGGGCTCTGGGAGCACAGAGGCCATTATCTTGTGCATCACAGTCCCCCCAGTGCCACGCAGCATATGCTTGGTAAAGACATGTCACATGAATGAACGGAGAGAGTACAGCCTGCCTGGAGCGACACTTCCTACCACCTGCTCTCGATTTCCTGTACGTGGGTGTGCACGCGTGTGGGTATGTCTGGGGACAGGGAGGGTGACGCTACACCAAGTGTTCCCCAAAAAACAACTGTATAAAAGCATCAGTTAATTTCATCAATTTTTTTCTTGTGCTCGGCATCACCAAATGCTGGCCCAAGGGGTGTCCGCAGAAGATTCAGCCCCCCACGTTCATTGAGTGCTTATTATGTGTCAGGCACGGTGCAGAGCAATTTATGTGCTGATTTGGCTGAATCCTCACAAAGCTTCTCTTAGGCAGGTGCTGTTCCATCGTCTACGTTGTTCAGGTGAGAAAACAGATTCAGAGAGCTTAAGCAACCTGCTGCGAGTCACACAGCCAGGAAATGGGGAACCAAGGTTTGAACCAGGTTGACGGGCTTCCAGAGCTTGGGGCTGAACCCTCAGACAGCCCCACCTCTCCCACCTTCCATGCAAGGTGAGTCATGGGACAGAGTACAGGCAGGAGGCGGAGACATGTGGGTACCAGCTCTTTGGACATCCTGTGGGAGGGGCCAATAGAGACCAGGCCCCACTCCTGCAGCCCAGAGATGCTTAGAGATGGCCCGAGGTCGCACAGCTGGGGTGGGTGACAGTGCCTCCCCAGGGTGAGCGAGCTGGGAAGACGACCTCCCCAGGTAGGGTGGAGCAGGTCACACAAAGTAGCTGCAGTGTCAAGAGGGTTAGAACTGGTCAGAACTCAGACTTGCTCAGAGAAAGGGCCAAGTCCTTCCCTCTGGGGGCCCTCAGCAGTTGTTCCTCAGAACATGAAGGCACCTTCCTGGCCTTCTCCAGGGCCCAGGGCCCCTGCAGACCTAGGATCCGGCAGGCACAGGCCCACGGCACCCCAGGACCCTGCCTCCTGCCCAGTCCTACCTGGCATGGCAGGTGAAAGGGCCCTGGAGAGAGATACTGGCTTCATTCCTGCTCTCACCTGGCATTTTTCCCCCTTAAACAGGGATGCAGGTCTTTTTCCATCCCTTTGAAAGCTGGCTCAGGCAGATAATAGACTGGGTGAGACAAGAGCCTGGCTGGCCACAAGCAAGGAACAATTCTAGCCTCCTCCTCCTGGCACTCCCACCTCTAGGAATTTTATCAAAAGGCACTCCCAGGCCTTTCCCAGTCACTGTCCCAGTCAGGTTGCCCCAGATGCTCACAGCACGCCTGGGGCTTAACTTCTCCCATTCATAAAGGAAGTAGGCTCAGAGCTGGGAAGGGGCTGGTCTCAGGCCCTCAGCTGCCACCACAGGGCCAATCACAATCATGTTCTCCCAAACGGAAGAGACCAGGACTGCTTTCCTTCACTGCTGCCCCTCACCCATCGACCTCCCTCCTGCCTGTCCCTGGCCTCCGTGGTTCCCTCTGCCAGGGGCCTCTGCCAGGAGCTTGTTGCCACCCGTCCTCTCTCCTTCAGATGTCTTTGGGTGCCAGGGGTTGCATCATTTCATGTACTCCTAACCCCTCTGAAGCAGGTCCTGTTAGTGTACCCACCGGACAGATAATGAAACTGAGGCTCCGAGAGGTTCAGTGATTTGCCCACATCACAGTGAGGAAGGGCCAAGGGCGAAATTCCAGCCCTGGCAGGCTGACCCCACATCCCCCTCCCTACAGACCCTCTGCTGCCATCTGCCAACCGCCAACGTCCGCCGCCCTAGGGACCAAGTAGATGCCTCTCTCCTCCAGGCAGTCCCAGTGGGACCACGTCCCTTTCCCTCTGGGAGAGTCACTTCCTTGTACTGTCCACAGCCCACAGCAAGTAGATGACAGCGACCACACAGACAGAGCCCATCCCGTGGGGCCAAGAGGCCAACGGGGAGTTGCACGATAGACAAGACACCAAGCACGTGAAGAAGATGTCATCCAAGTTAAGATGGGAATAAAGAGGAGGCAGGAGACGGACTCCAGGTGGGTGGCCGAGGAAAGAGGGCAGGGGCGGGGGGCGGGAGAGGGGCCCTGGAAGGGACCCTGAGGGAACCAGCCAAGCGGAGTCAGGGAAGAACCTCCAGGCAGAGGAGATGGCAGAGCAAAGTTTCTGTGGAGGGAACAAGCATGGCGTGTCCAAGGGACAGAAGAGAGGTCAGCGGCGGAATGGCCGTAAGTGACGGAAGGGCTGGGCAGTCGCTGAGGAAGGCCAGGGAGGGGCAGGCTCTGATATCTGCCACTAAAAGGACCCTCCCATGGGGAAAGGGGGAGTGGGTGAATTTGAGATACTATTCTGGGAGTGAAAAGGACGGTCTAGAAGGACTTTGGCCCTTGTGCAGTGACCCATTCCTTTCGGAGGGGGAGGAAGCCTGGGGCGGAGGGCTAACAGTTTGTACAGGTGTCCCGGGGGACGGTGGCCAGACCCCAGTCTCCTCAGTTCCAGGCCAGGTTCCACCACCCCACCCCAAGGCTGCTCCTGAGCTCCCAGCCTCAGTGAGGCCCCTAATAGGGGGACTGGGCGCAGGACCTGGGCAGGTGGAGGACAGTCCCCAACTCACACTGCAGAGCGAGGCCAGGGCAGGCCTTGGTGGACGGCGGGGGAGCTGGAGAAGGTGACCTTTGGAACCCCCCGATACTGGCATCGAGCAGAGGGCTCGGGGGCGGGAGACCAGGGACACAGATGCCTGGGACGAGGCCAGGCCAGGGCCACACTGTTCCTTGGCCCTCAGCGTAAGACGGGGGTTGTTCCATTGGGACTAGGTGGCCCCGAGGGTCACCTTTAGAGTGGCAGGCCCCCTCCTCCTAGTTTCCATGTGCACCCGCTGCCCTGGGGAGGCACACCCCATCGACTGTAGCTCTGTTTCCTACTGGGCCTGCTACTACGTCCACCTCAGGTCTGTGTTCCAGGAGGCCAGGACCAGTCAAGCTGAGCTTGGTCCAACTCCCTTAACCATACCTGCATGTGAACTGAGATGCGGGGGCATCTAGGATTTTAGAACAAGGGAAGGCAGACTATGCAGCGGGACAGCCCGGCGGAGGGGGGCGGGTGGGAAGGATAGACCTCAGTCTGGCCCCGCCAGTGCCAGCCCTGTCCAACACATCCACACTGGTGGCTGCCTACTCACCGTGGCCGTCTGCTGCTGCATGGCCTGGGCTGCAAACCGGGCCACGTGGTTGACGATGGGAGAGAAATTGGTGGGACCGTAGAAGCGGATGTGGGGCAGGCAAGCTGAGTATGCCTGGGCGATGCCGTCCACGCCTGCCTCAAGGAGAAGAGTCTGTATCAGCCAGGCCCTCCCTGACCCTGCACCCGCTCTCATCCCGACTGCTGACCAGATGCCCCTGCCATGGCCAGTGTGTGCCCCATGAGACCGGAAGCGCCCAGAGGGCAGGGCTAGGGTGGTATAGAGCAAAGAGCCCCAAATGTGGAGTCAAGTAGGCCGGAGTTTGAATTCTGCCTTTACCACTTAGCTGGGAAACCTGGGGCAACTTGTTTAATCTTCCTGAGCCTGTTTCCTTGTCTGCTAATGAGACCGATAACCTACACTTTTGGGCAGTTGGCAGGAGGGAGTCCAGCAGGCTTGGCAAAGCCTGCAGTGACATTTCAGGGCCACGGGAAGCCATCTGGAGGTCCATTCTGGATACACTACGGCTTCTGCTCAGGGTGGTTGGGGGGACTTAGATGCTCGCACAGCCCCTGCATAGTAGATGCTCTGTAAACAGCCGAAGAATATCCCCCTGCCCCGTGGTCAGAGCAGATCTCTGGCCAGAGATGAGGTTGATCAAGATGAATCTGCACGAAACATCTCTGGATCCTGCTCCAAACCAGACTCCAGCAGGAGTACGGGGCCGCGTCTTGCCAACAGATGCCCGTGGCTTCTGAGTCACAGCATCATCCCCAAGTTGGCAGCTTGATACATTTCCCTCCCAAGTACAAACCTGGCCCAGCTTTGGGGATCCCCAGGGAAGGTAGATGCTACACCCAAACCAAATCCTAGGCTGGAAGTTCCCACGATGGCAGGGACCGCCGTCTTCCAGGCCCACCTGGAGCACCCGCTCCTCCTCCAGTACATCCTTAACTGACTCTGCAGGGCTCAGAAATCCTCGTAGGCCTGGAGGTGCCAGTGATAAGCACAGACACCCCCTTCACTCCCTGCCCTTCTTCCTGCCCTCCCCCAGGCAGCCCTCAGGCTCTCTGTGGAGGGCAGGGAGAACAGGGCAGGGCTGGGCCCACCCAGGGAGGGCGGACGGGAGGTGAGAGGCAGCTGCCTAACCTGCCACCCTTACCTCCTCCTGCTCTACACAGGGCTTCCTGTCAACAGTTCTCTTAAATCTCACCTGACCAGAGTGAGGCGAGCCAAGCAGGTATCACACCTCCCTGGGGCAGGTGAGGAGGCAAAGTCTCGGCTCCAAGAGGTGCAGTGATTTCTCCAAGGTCACACAGCCAGGAAAAGGCAGCAGCTGGCCTTGATTCCAGGACCGCCTGACTCCAAGCCCTAGCTCTCTCCTCATCTGTCATTCTGAGCGAGCGTGAGTGGTGGGGGAGGGGAGAACGGGACAGAAACCTGTACTCTGCCCTCCCTCCGCCCAGAGATGGCCAGGTGTAAAAACCAAGGCAGATGCAGGTGGGCTTGACACTCACCTGAGCAGAAGGGGTTGGTGGGGTTGAAGTTGATGGCAAATTCATGAGAGACCTGAAATGCAGAGAAGATGCTGAACTGGCAGCCTCCCGGCTCCAGACCTGGGCCCAGGCCACCCCCAGCCTCCAAGTCCAAGTGCACCCCACCTTCCCACCAGGCGCAGGCTCCTCTGAAGACGCCTGGCTCTTTACTGCTCCCCAGGCCCAGGTCAAGGCTATCGATATTCCGCACATGTGCTTTCCCATCCGCTGCTGGGTCTGACCCACGCGGACAGACCCAGCCGCCGCGGTTCATGATGGAGGAAACCAAGATCCTTGCACGTCACCCCAGTCTCTTCTGCGGGATCAGGGCTGCCTGTGCTTCCTCACCCCACTACGAGAGCCCCCCAGTGGGACAGAGGTGCCCCTGTGGGTGGTGGATCACGGGGCACTTGGAATGCCCCTTGGTCGCTGGCGCTCAGTATGGTGGGGGCTGTAATGAAAGTCCCACTTCCTTGGGCTCCAGGGCTCTTCCCCATTCTAATGGTGGAGGAGCCTGGAAAGGAGCTCAGCTTATGCAAGCGAACCAAGCTGGGGATTAGCCGGCAACCCACTCAGAGCTGGACTGGGGGACCTGGATAGTGGGGCCGGGAGGGGGGACAGGTGCAGAGAGGGCTGTCATGGTTCCTCCAGGCCCAGCCCCTGAGCCCAGGTGGACCCTGTTCAGAGCTGTGACTAGGACTAGGGTGACTGCAGAACCTGAGGCCTCAGGCGAGGCCAGAGCTCAGATGCGGCGACCTCCCCATTCCCCCTCCCTCCCTCCCCCTGCCCGCTCACAGCCAAACACCGCTCAGCCCCCTGCCTCACGGCCCCACGTCCAGTGAGGAAAGGCCTGCGAATTACCCCACTTTTCAGATGGTGAAGCGGACACGGAATGAACTAGGACGTTTCCACGTACTAAAGGGCAGAGTCGGGACTAGAACTGGGGTCAGGCTGCCTCCCGAGCTCTCGTTCCATGAACCCTCTAACCTCAGAAGCTGTTCCTCACCCAAGGGCATTAAATTAGGAGGGTGGAGAGGTCCAGGCTAAGGGAGAGCTTCAGCCTGGACACAAACGATTCCAGAGAGACGTTTTCGCTCCGAGACACTACAATGGATGTGCTGGAAGTCCAACATCTCCACTCCACAAACAAACAGGCCCAGAGAGGGGAAGCCAGGCGTCAAGGCCACGTAGCAGGACAGGCCTGAGCCGCGGGCCCCTCATGCCTTGAGAAGGGCTGGCCCCCGGGCATGAGAGGAGGGACTCGGCAGGCATAGTTCATCCTAGTGGGTGGGCGGCCTGAGGAGACCCCACCTTCTTCCAGGGACCGGTCGCTTCTGTTCTTTGTTCTTTTGGCCCTAAATGCCTGGCACGGAGCCGGTCCCCTGATGTCCCTCTTGAGCCCTGTCCCTCCCTGTCCAGGGGCCCTCTTTACCCTGTCCCCACTCTGGGCTCCAGGTGTAAGGGCCGGCAGTCCTTATTGCCATGGCAACTTCATGACCATCTATAGAGATGAAGAGGGGGGCTTGTATGGAAGGGGCTGAGAGAGGAAAATGGTTGCCAGGGAAACAGGCCTCCCTTGGGCCAACAATTTCCCGAAAAATCAGATTTTAGGAGATTTTAGAGACCAAAGGGGAAAAGCCCCCTTCTGACAGGAAAGGATTAATATTTCGCTTTCTGAGCCACCCAATCTCTTCATTCCCTACTCTGTGCCCCTCTTTGGGGGAGGGTCTGTCCTGGGGTCGGGTGGGGGGGGCTGTGGGAGGTCACTGTCCACACCCGAGGCCTCTCAGGTCACCTACTCCGGCAGTTCCATTTCACAGGTGGCAACACAGGTTTAGAGAGGGCAGGGCCAAGGCATACTGAGGCCAGGGAATAGTGAGTGAGCCACAGCAGAGGCAGGGACAGATCCGGGGGACAAGAAGTCCAGCTGTCCGTGGCAGCCCAGCCCCCTCCCATGCTGGTTGCCTTGGTTTGCCTAAGAAATGCCAGTAAACAGGACAAGCTTCCTGGAGCCCACACCAAGCCGATTAGGGGCCCCTGGGGACAAGCCAGTCTTTGTCCTGGAACTCTCTGAGGCCTGTGACAATCGATAGCCAGTTAACCCCACCTGATCCTGCCCGGCCCCTAGTTGGCCAGTTACTTAAGACGCTGCTCCCTGTGGCCCTGGCAGGGGCAGGACAGTGGAGGGAGGTTGGGAGGGAGCTGACAGGATCTCAGACGGACTGTCCTCTCTGAGCCTCAGTTTCCCCATCTGTACAGTGGGAAGAGTCATTAAACTCTGCTCTCCTCCCCCACACAGACCTTCCTTCTGCCCAACCCCTCTTTTGTTTTACGAACTCTGGCTCGTTTCGAAGGTCCGAGCCCTCATGCCATCTCCTCAGGGACACGCTTTCTGAGTCCCTCAGCTACTGCCCAGAACAGGAAGGAACCGAAGCCCCAAGGGCAGGCAACTGGGTCTCAAGGTTCTTCTAGCTCCTTCCAGCTTCCAACCGTCAGAGAACCAACACCTCGAGGCCTCAAATTCACTGTCAACAAATAAGTACTCGCAGCTCAGTGCTCAGGGAAGGCCTCCCAGGGGAATGATGAGAATCGGCGTGAAAACTCAGTGAAAGGGAGCGACAGGCCAGAACGTCACACGCAGAAGCCTTGAGGTGGGAAGGAAGGAAAGAAGGTTCATGCGGCAGAGTCAAGGCGCGTTAGAATGAGAAGGGACGGGGAGGGGCCAGGAGGGGCCAAGCCTGGCGGGGGTGGAGAGACAGAGCATCTGGCCTCTCCCAGCCTGGGCGCTACAGCATCCCTCTGGGCACGCCTGGGCCCTCCAGCCTGGCCAAGCCCTGGCCTCCCTAGAGTTGCCCTGTGACATTTCCAAGGAGGCTTTTGCACAGGAAAACATCTCATTGAGCCAGAGTTCTTTGAAAGCCGGCTGGTGTCCTAGCAACCGGCTCATGCTGGGCCTGGCCGCACCAACCCACCCTCCTCCCCTCATACACCCCTGGCATCATGGTGTCTGCCCAGAAACCCAGCTTTGGTTTCGCAGGATCTTGCCCCACTCCCCAAAATGGCCAGCAGACCAAGTTGGGGGGAGGGGGCCGGTAGAGACCTTAGCTGTCCTGCTGGTTAGGAGGCCCAGGGCCTACATGGGATTCAGGTGGAGACATAAGGGCGGCTCCGGGGGAACTCAGAGAAGGCAGGGCAGCTGGGCCCCGGCCCCAGGTCTTTCCAAAGCGGATCTCGGAGAGGTCACACACATCAATCCCACCTCGGCCGAGCGGAAACAGCCCGCTTCACTCACCTTCCAGTCCGGGGGCAACTGGGCCCCAAACCCTAGAGCCGGAAACATCTTATCACTAATGAGGAGAAAAATAAAACACCGTGAGACACTCCTCCCACCTACGGGCTCCCCTTCCAACCTGCTACCCGGGGCTGGCCCTCTCTCCCTTGCACACTCCCAAGGATAGAAAGAAAAAGTTCTGTGCCAATGACCTACGGAGCCAAACCCACCTCCGGCGTCTGCGAATGCGTGGCTCGACCGCATCTACTCCTGCGGCAGAGACTGTCAATCAACCACGGCCTTCTAACCAGTAGGCCTGGGTGCAGCTTCTAGGTCCTTCTCAAACTGAGGCTTTGGGCAGCTACTAAACCACGGTCACGATGGAAGTGAAATGTACTGGCTGACTCAACCTCCCTTTTACAGCTGGGAAAGATTCTCCCGAAATGAGAATCCTGGCTTGGCATTCAAGGCCCTTTATCGTACAGCCTTAGGGCCTAGTCTCCTTCCACCTGCCCTCTCTCATACCCCACTGGCCACTCGCTGTCCCCAAACACACAGGACACCTTAAAGCTCCAGCTGCAATCCTGTTGCACCCCCTTCTGAAATACCTCTCTTCAATCTGTTGCCTGTGGCAAACTCCTACTCATCCTCTCAGGCCCAGTTCAAATGGCTCCCTCTCTCCGGGGGTTTCCCTGATACCCCCAGATGCCTCTCTTTGGTGCTGCCATAGCGCCTGCCGCACATGTAAACGGGTCTCTGGGAACTCCGGTGATTTCTTCTCCATTTTCCCCACCAAGTAGGAAGTCCCTGAAGGCAGGGACCATTCACTCAACATGTATTTATTGAGGATCCCCCTGGCCGTTCCGTGGAGGACAAACTGTCGGGGGCCCGGGCGGAAGTGGGAAGACCGATAAGGAGGCTACCTACACGACCTGGGCAGGAGGAGATGGTGGCTCAAAGAGGCTGGCTGCAGTGGGGTGGAGAGGAGAGGTTAGATTCAAGTATTCGGAAAGGGTTTGCTGAAAGGGTGATGGGGGAGATGAGGGAAGGAAGGAAGTGAAGGGTTTGGGGTGAGTTCTGGTGCCTCTCGCTGAGATGGTGAAGACAGAGAGAGGGGCAGGACTGGGGCAGGTGTCCAGCAAGGCCTCCAGCTCACTGGGCCCTCGCTAAGCCTGGATGCCCCTGAGAAGGCTCCGTGAGGGGGCTGAGCCAGCAGCTGAATCCAAGGGTCTCTGGAGCAGCCACAAGAGGCACCTCTGCCCAACGGTGCAGATAGAGACTTCCATCTCCCCAGCTCTGCATGCTCTATCTCTCTTAATGTGGCCCAGAATCACAGCCACCCTGGGAGTCAGATGCCGGTCCTCAGGCTACCTTTCTCGAGGTCGAGTGCCCGTTCTTCTTGTCAAATCCCTGCTCCTTCCTCCCTTGCTCCCCATAGTCATTCCACCCTCTGACCTGAGAGGTCCCAACAAGCACCATCTGGGACAATGATGCCACAGCCCACAAGTGACTTCCGGATCCTCCAAGTCCCTCTGGACTTCGCATGTGACGCATCCTGTTGATGGCCACACCCCCTACAAAGCTTTCTTTCACTGGCTTTGCACCCCACCCCACACCCCCAAAGATCTTCAGGAAGCATGGTCATGGGAGGAGGGCCCCACACACGCTGGTTGCTCCTCCGAAGCCCCCGACAGGAGACTAACAGGGCGTTAGGTGCTGGGCCTAGGAAGCAGAATGCCTGGGCTCCAGTCTCCCTGATCTGTGTGACTTTGAGCAAATTCTCCACCCAACCCCAGGCCTCCACTTCCCTAGCTCTAAAAAAGGGCAGTTGCAACAAGAGCAAATGAGTTTCGTCTTTTATCTTGACTCATTTTCTTACTCCTCGGTGTAGTGTGTGGAGAAGGATCCCAGTGTGGATCTGGGCTCAGTAAGAGGTCAGCAATCGATCAGCAATGTCTGCCACAGGGATGGGCAGGGCGATAACAGCACGCACGCCTCTGAGCAAGGTTTGATGATCTCTGGCTTTGATAAGTTGAGCTTTCCCAGTTGGATGGAGCCTGAGCTGACCTTCAGAGTCCCTCCCCAAGCTTACCTGTCATAGTCCTGAATGATCTGCCCAACAGCCCAGATGGCCGACAGGTATTCATTGGTGCCCATAGGGTTGATATAGTGCAAAGAGGAAGGGTCGAGGGGATTACCATTGGAGGCTGTGAAGTCTATTCCAACCTGCAGAGTGGGGGGTGGGAAAAAGACCATCCAGTATGGCCAGACACCCCGGCTCCCTATCTTACCCACAGGGAACAGAGAGGATGATGGGACATGGGAAGGCAACTCATCTCCCAGCCCCAACCCACCCTTCCATAAGACGGTCTGAGACCTGGGAACCGTCTGGTTGTATTACTCCTCTGGCTCTCAGGCCGTCTGTGGCTCGCTATGTCCTAAGCATAAAGTCTGTTGCCCAGATGTGAGATAAGACCAACTTACAGCCTCAGATTCCTTTTTCTCTCACCATCCCTATCGCTGCACTCATCTGTTCCCATTTCCAGGCCTTTATTCATTAAGTTCCTTCTACCTAAAGAGCCGGGCTATCTGTTCCGCCTGTCTGATTCTCCTCCATCTTTCTGGCCCAATTCAGATGCCGCTGCTCCACGAAGCTTCCCAGACACCTCGCCCCTACCCCATGCCATCTCCTCATCATCCCTCAGACTACCAAGGGGCCTGGGAACCTGGGTCTGCCTGGTGGGGGCAGTGCCTGTCTCCCCGGTCAGACTAGGTGCTCCCCAAAGGCAAAACGCACGCCTCCAAGGAGCCAGGTTCAGGGCTGGGCACGGAGCAGTGGTCAGGTGCCCCACAAGGACTTGGGCTGTTGATGGGCAGGGAACAAGTCTCCATCTGCTCTCAGCCCTGAGGGAACCCCAGCCCAGCATCAGGGGAGAGCTCCCTAACGAGGTGATCTCTGTGCCCTGGCGTGTGGGATGGTAGGGCTGCAGCCACAAAAAGTTTCCAGGGAAGTGTTCTAGACAGGAGGACTAGCAAATGCAAGGGCCTAGGACAGAGTGAAGCTTGGCACATGGCAGGAACAGTGAAGGTCAGTGTGGAAGAAGCCCAGTGAGCAAGGAGGGGGAACAGATGAGGCAGGAAGGCCTGTGGCCAGCGAGGAGGAAGTTGGCTTTTTCTTCCTGAAGGGATGTAGCCAGTGGGCTGGGTAGCCAGTTACATGCTGACCTGCAGCTAAGCCCCGACTCAGGCCCAAGTGCCTATGCCAGACACACTCCCTGAGCCGGGGCAGTCCTTCCTGAAGTTTACCCAGCCCCTGCTGTAGTTCCGGGCCAAGCCCTTGCGGGGGTGAAGGGGGGCAGTCCTCACTGGGATGTGGGGTTGTGGGGGCTTACGGTGAACATGAGCTGGCAACCTCCCAGGATGTAGTCCAGGAAGGAGTAGTCCCGGTTTATCTGAAAGGAATCAGGAAGTCAGTGGGTCCCCGCCTGGCACCCGAGGGCTGGCCCTCTTCATGGATGACCTCCAGGGGGCTGCTGTGCCCTGACACCTTAGTAAGGTGGTCATGGAGACCCAAAAAGTCAGATTCCAGAATCTGATCTGATTACAACAAACCCCAACTCTCTCCAGAACAAAGCTCTCAGAGCGACAATTCCCAGTCGGTGGGGGACAAACACACAGGTTACACGGATGCTTGATGATGCAGGCAGGATCCTGGGCCCAGCATCCATTACACCTACCAATTATGTGACGGAAAGAAACAAGTTGTTGCTATTCGGTCCTTAAGCTCTCTCTAGCCCTTACCAACTTTTACTTTTAACAGAGAGGGCCAGGCCACTGCTCAAGGCCTTCCTCTGTAAATTAATAAAGCTGCTAAACTTTTTTTCTTTTTTTATGGTCTTTGCCTCCTTTTGGCAAAAGATACTGGCCAAAATTTTGCTGGAGTTATAAGGGTTCCTTTCAAAATGAATGTATTTAAGTAAAAAAAAGGAACAAAAATGGGGGAAGGGGTTGATGACAAAAATATAATAAGTAAGGCAGGTGCCAAAAAGCATGAAAGGGAGATGCGAATGACAAATTTCAGAAACAAGGACCCGAAATCATGATGCTGGAACCTGACAGCTGAACTCTCACGGAGCACTTCTGCATTGTGACCTCACCAATGAATGCTCGTGTAAACCCCAGCGAGACAGCGTGGGCTCCAGACCAGGACGAGGAGGCCTGGGGTATGGGGCCTGCCAGCTGGTAGAGCATCAGGATGCCAGGCCCAGCATCGAAGGCTCTTGCTGCCTGATTCCAGCAGACACCAGGCTACCCACGAGGCCGGGGGACCTGGCCCCTGACCTCAGCCTGGACACTTCTGGCGTGAACTTCGCTGCCTCTCTGGGCCTCAGTGGCCCTAGCTATACCACGGGAGTCAGGTACCTGACCCCTCCCTGATGTCACTGCCAGTGGACAGGTGCCCTGGCCCCATGTCCTCTGCCCCTCTGATGCTGAACACACGGTGGGTAAGCCACCCACATGGGAAGAAGCAACTCGCTACAGTTACTCTCTAACTAGGAGGGGTCCTGAAAGGTCATCTCGTGCCCCCCGGACCTCCACATAGGACCGTGATGTGAGACTCTTTACCCACTTTACCTCATTAATTTCCCCATTCTACAGATAAGGAGACTGAGGCCCATACAGGTTAAGCTCAGAAGGTGACAGAGTCAGGACTTGGCAGAACTAGGATTGGAACCCAAGCTTAGCTGGCCTTGCCCTGTGCCCCCTCCCCCACCCTCCGCTGGCCTACCTTGCAGGAACGTAGAATGATGATGCCTGAGTTTTTATAATTCTTCTTCTTCCTCTGCTTCTTGGGGTTGATACACTCAAACTCCAGCTGGACAACACAGGAAGAGAACAGACGCTCACCTCGGGGTCTCCATGGAGACTGAGCCTCCCCTGGACCCCGAAATCTCCTCCAAAGTGTTCACCAGGGGCAGCGTGCCTCCTCCAGGAAGACTTCCTGGACATTCCCACCTGGAAATTGTTCCTGCCACCTGGGCTCACACCAAGCTTTGCCTGCCCATGGTAGGAGGAGCTGTGTTTACCCACCACCCCTAGACAACTCATCCATGTCATGTCTACTCATGTACCCAGTACCGTCACCCAGGGCCCAGCTTGTCGGGGTGAGTTACGTGGACAGCTCCCGAGTACTCACTATGCTGGGCCCTTTGCCTGTATCACCTCGTTTCTTTCCCACACTACTTCTCTTCCTTCATTTGACAGATGGGGAAACTGAGGCTCAGAGAAATTGAATGTCTCGTTCAAGGTCATACAGTCAGAGAAGTGAAATCTGGGCCCCAATCTGCCTGATCCAAAAGCCTGCGCCCCTTCCCCCTCCCCTGCTGAGGTCTCGGGCTCACGCACGTGCACCTTACCGGGATGCCATCTCGAGCCTCACGCATCTGTGACACTGAGGTCTGGAACTCGCCGATGAAATCGTGGCCCCCGTCGTTGTCATAGTCATAGCACATAACCTGCCAGAGGACAGTGAGGTCCAGTGAGGTCACTCCAGAGCTGCCCCCCAAAGAGGTGCTCTCCAGCTCCTCTCAGCTTCCTGAGCAAACCCAACGTCTTCTAGTGGTGCCTCCGTCTTCCCCTGGCATCTGCCTAGCTGTCCTGGGATGACATCATTAGCTCCTGAACTGCCTCCTGCAGGAAGCCTTCCATGATTTCTGGGAAGAAGAGAAAGTATGCCACCCCAGCAATGGAGGCTGCACCCTCCGGTGCAAGAAGCTTGACTCCTCAGACACCCATCACTTGGCTCCTTATCTGTCTTGTGGCCCACCTGGCTTCATGGGCCATGACCTGTCACCCTGCCTAGACTTTTTCCCCGTGAGATAGGCAGAAAAAAAAACCCTGGCTTTACATTCTCTCTAACTACATGGCACTCCTAGGAGGAAGACAGGAGTTATCGCACTCATTCTACTGATGGGTAAACCGAGGCTCTGGGAGGAAAGCACTTGCCTGAAGTCTCACAGCAGCAGTACTGAACACAGAACTGAACCCAGGTTTCCTAAGATGCTGTCTGGGGATGCCGGCCTGGCCCAGCGGATTTGCTCTCAGACCCGCCCCTGAGGACCGAGGGGTTTTAGAGACGAGTAATCATTGCCCCCATCACTGCGACAACGCTTGGTCATTTCCGAGGGGTTTCTGCATTCGTTACCCTAACTAGCAGCACTGCAGGCTTCGGGGAGAACAGGATGGTCACTCTGTTTTAGACAGAGCTTGGGGCTCTGCCCAGGTCACTCACAGGGTCAGGCAGACTCGAGATGAAAACCTAGGGGTCCTGCCCCTCCCCCAGGTTCTCTTTCCCTCTTTATAAGAAAGCTTTGCCAGGGCACCCCCAGAAAGCCTTGGGTAGATGGGGAGGCTTGTGGGGTGGGGACTAGGGCTTCCAGGGCATCCCTCACCTGGATGGGCTTCTCCATGTCCCCATCACACAGGGACACCAGTGGCACAGTGAATGGCTTCCACACAGGATCCAGCGTGTACTTGATCACCTACAGGACAGTGAGGGACGAGGATGAGCTCGGGCCCGGGACAGCATTGCTCTGGGGTTCGGGGTTGGGAAACGGAATGGCAAGATGGAGAGCCCCACAACCACACTTCTAGGGATGCCAGTGGGCATCTCTGTGGCGGGGAGGGTCCCTTGGGTGCCGTCATGGGTGTCCCTGCACACCGCATGGCTGCGGGTGCACGGCCCCATCCCGAGCCATCGGAGATGGCTGGACTTCAGACCCACTGGCCTAGAGACCCCCGGGCCCCCACGCACCCACCTCAGTCCTGTGGACCAGCATCCACTTGCCATCATCTCCTGGCTTATAGAATTCGAGAAATGGATCTGACTTCCCAAAGAGGTCCTAGAGGAAGCAGGAGGCGGTGGGTGAGGGAGAGAAAACTCTGCCGGATTCAGAGAGGAGAAGGGCATGGCCTAGCTGCCTCCCCAAGCCCAGTGGCAGGGGCAGGGGCTGGGGGCGGAGCCAGCCTGGTCCCTCTCTCCTCAGCCTCTGCAAGGCTCAGCAAGACGACTGCAGCCCCGTGGGACCAACTGCCTCCCCCAGGAGAAACCACCCCGTCCTAAGGTTACCACGGCTCGTGCTCAGAGACCCTGTTGCCTGTAGCCGACGGGAGCTACGATGCCAACATCTTAGATTGGGCAGGACTTCAAAAGGGTGGCTGTTCCCAGTGCAGGGGGAGGCCTCTACCAGGATGTGGTTTTAATTTATTGTAGTGGGAATCTGAAAAATAGCAGCTCTCCCAGCACGTGACAGAAGGGACAGGATGTCTTTTAAAAACCGATTTATTTATTTGTTTGTTTATTTATCGTTTTAAAGTGTCACTCTGAAGAGACTATATTCAAGTGGAGGAGACAGGAAATAAGTAAGTAATATGTGTTAGGCAGGAATTAGCGTTAAAGAGACAAGGAAAGCAGGAGGGGTGAGAACTCGGGGACCGCTACAATTTCAGGGAAGGCCTTGCTGAGGAGGTGACATAGAACACGGGCCTGATGGAGGTGAGGGGGCCATTGCGAGAATATTCAGGGAAAAGAACATTGCAGGCGGCGGGAACGGCGAGGGCAAAGGTCCTGAGGCAGGAGGGGCCCCGGTTGTAATCCTGGGGCTCGAGGAGGTTGATTCGGCTGAAGCGTAATAAAGGTCGGGAGAGTGGAAGGTGTGGGGTCGGGGAGTCGGGGGCTGTGGCTACATCAGGTGGGGCCCTGTATGTTACCGGAAGGATCCTAGCGTTTACACAAAACGAGACGGGGCGTCCCAAGGGGTGGGTCTTGACAAGCAGCCATGTTTGAATACCTCTAAGACATGAGAAACTCATTACTTCAGTGATGAAGAGGTACTAATTTGGGGTGGCTAGTAGAGCCCTGTGCTACGAGCTTGTCCCTTGTGTGTATGGTAGAGGTGAGGCCCGGTGATAACAATGAAATGTGAAGCTGCAGGGAGTAGGCATGTGACCCGGAGGTGGGGGAAGGATCCTGCTCCCCGAAGGTGAACCCCCTCTTTCCCACCTCACCTTCTTGTCCAGCCTCCTGCCCGCTAGACTCAGTGTAATGACCCGGTTGTCTGACAGCTCCTGGGCAGCAATCTGTGAGGCCAGAGGAATGTGAGGGGTCAGGACCTGCTCTTTAGACACCCCCGGCGGGCACAGGGTGCCCCGACTCTCCAGGGCTAAGGGGGAAGGGGGGAGGGGTAGCGCCAGGCAACCTTGAACAAGTCTCTTTTCTTCCACAAATATCAGTTTCCATCTTCTGAAGAATGGGGTAACCCATTGGATATGAGGAATCAGAAAGTGACCCCATGTGGCTCAGCAGAGGGGGCCACAGGATGGTGAGGGGAGATAAAGCAGAGACCAGACGTGAGGGGTGGTCTTGAGCCCTGGGGAGATGTTCTGGACCGGGGAGCACCCTGACAGGCCCCCTCACCCTGACAGGCCCCCTCACACCCCCACTGCAGACCCAAAGCACAGCCACCTGAAAACACTAAGGTATTGAGAATTCCAGCGACTTCGCTGTGCAGCTAGGGAAACTGAGGCCCAGGGCGAGGATGGGAGCTAACCGAGCTCCCTCTGCTGTGTCATCAGCTCACCCTGTCGTCTATCGTCTATGCCTCCGTCTATGCCTCCCCAGCAGCCATGGCCCTCTGGCCCCGGCCCAGCCAGTGACGGACAGGCTGGGTGGCCCCGGGGCTGTCATCTGCCCTTTCCAGCCTCTGAGGAAAGCCCTCTGGCTGACAGCAGCAGTGTAAGCTGGGTCCTCTCTTGTCTAGGGCTTCCCTTCCCTCTCACACCTCTAGGATGACCTCACGGAACATGCTTCTCCACCCTCCTGAACCACAGACAGTGGCCAGGCTGGACGCCCCTCTTCCCTTCCTCTCCTCCAGCCGAGACTCGCTGTGGGGTGGGTTCTATTGCTGCACCCATTTCACAGAGGAAAGAACAGAGGCCTAGAGAGGGACGGGTGGAAATGCTGGGGGCAATGGCGTACCAGGCTGAGTCAGTCTGTCAGGGTTGGCTTCCAGGTAGAGGGGAACTAGCTTGTGAAGGCTGGGTGATGGGGAGGTTTTGAACCCTGAAAAGGTCGGGGGAGGGTTGGGAGAGGACATGCCAGGTGACAGGAACTGTGGATAAAGGCCTAAGGCATGGGCAAGGTATGCCAAAAATACAGTTTGCCTTGAACTCAGGGCACGTAGGGTATGTGCAAGGTATGCCAAGAATACAGTTTGCCTTGAACTCAGGGCACGTACGTGACTGGGGTAAAACATGGCTGGGGCAGGAAACGAGGTGGGGACTGCCAGGTCCCTCACGGCAAGGTTCCACAGGCCGTTAAGGGCCAGGGAGGTTCTAGGGCAGGGGAGTGACTCCATGTGAACACACGTAGGTTTGGCCCTCCTCCTCCAGCATGTGGAGGTCCCCGAATCACTCAGGCTCTGAAGGGGGACAATCTAGGGGATAATCTCATGCCTCTCTGGGCTTCAGTTCCCTCATCTGTAAAACAGGGTTTCCACGCTTTCTGGGAGTCTGTGAGGACTAGCAGCTCATCCACACAAAGGGCTCGCACATCGCAAGAAATCATTGCACATGAGGAATCTCTGCATGCTGCAGCCACAGCCAAGCTCCGATGGGCAAGGCACTCCTGAAAGACCCCCAAGGGAGCACGGACAGGGGCCAGTCAGTGCAAGGCAGGGATGCTCGGAGAGCTCTGGAGGCCTCAGGGACCAGTAGGAGCACCCCTGCCCCGGGCCCCTATCCCCAGCTTGGCAGCCCCCAATGCATCATGTGTGGAGCCAGGAGCCCGTTGCTAAGAGACCTGTTGCTAAGTTGTAAGTTGGGCCTTTTTACTCCAAACAAAGCTAGTGATTATCCTGACCCAGAGGCGGGGAGAGGCTGGCCGGGCAGGAGGCAGAGGGGTTGGAGGGGGTGTTGGTACCGTAATCAAGCCCTTCCCCGCAGGCTTGTCATTCATCAGCAGCAGTGGCCGAGTGATCTTTTTGCTGGAAACGATCTGGGGGGAGGAAGGAGAGAGGAGCTCCGTGAGGAAAACTGCTCATCAGGCACCGCTCACAGCAGCTGCCCTGTGCCAGGCGAAACCTCCGCCTGTGTGATCTTCATTACGGGAGGCAGACAGCAGCCATTGCTAACCCCAATGGGTAGCAGAGGCGACTGAGGCCCAGAGAGATTAAGACACTTGCCTGAAGTCCCACAGCTCGGATGGAATCTCAGGAGTCTGACTCCCATCCCCCTGGCTACCCCCAGAAAAAGGCTCTCGCAGGGCTCACATTCTGGAGACAACCGTAGGGAGTCTCGTCCCCTAACTGCCTCCCCCAAAGCCATCCACAGACCCCATTTTCCTCTGATAAAGTCCTTCTGTGCATTTCCATTGGTTTGGATAGGAAATACACTCACACAGGTTCAGCATCAGTACAACAGAGAAAGGAGGCGTGGACCACGCTGTAAAGTGGCCTGCCCACCAGCTCCGTGCACCCCACTCCCACACCCTTCACAGACCCCCCCCGGTTCTTGGTTTCTCAGGGCAAATGCCCCGAGTATGCTTTGTGCTGATAGAAGCATGCTCCCGTTTCCCCCGTGCCGATCTTTCTCTGCGGTCCCCTCCCTGCCCCTGTCCACCTGTTCTGTGCCACTGTGCACCGCAGCACCTGGCTCCCTGTCCTCTGGCTGGCGGGAGTCCAGCCAGTGGGGACCTCGGCAGGAGCAGGGCGAGCGGAAGGGGAGAAAGGCTGGGTTGCGGTGTGGTGGAAGCTTCGTTGCTTGTCATTGGCCTCAGCGGCAGTCCAGAGACCACAGCCACTTCCTGCCCCGCCCCTCCCTCCAGGCTTCGCTGGTGTCAGGCCCTGCATAGGTGTCCCCTCCCGTCGTAGGTTCCTGGCCTCTGTCCGCTCAGCCTGAAACTCTCTCCTCAGTTGTCGTGTGTGGACACGCAGCATGGCGGGGACCCTGATGGATGGCCCACTTCTCGAACGGCTGTTGGATCCTTGCTTTTTTCATTGAACATTATCTCTGGGAACCCAGGGCATTTCAGTCTCCATTAGGACCTCAGAGCATTTTTCATTTTATTCCCTCACCCGCCCTATAAGCTGGGCAGCCACCATTATCCCCAAGTGAAATATGAGGAAACTGAGGCCCAGAGGGGGTGGGGCTTGCCCAAGGACACGTAGCCATAGAGGATGATCAGACCCTGTGTCAGGGGCTCCTGGCCTTCCAACCTCCATAAGCTCACCAAGGACTGAGCTGGATGGGAAAGCGTGGCCCAGATAGGCAGAGGAAGCTGCCCAGGGTCACGCTGAGTCAGCAACGAGTGGGACTACCATGGTGTCATGGTTACTGGTTGGATGCTCCTACCCCAGGATGTCAAGACCATGGCTGATCACTGCCTCTAAAATCAGAAGCGCTGGCCACTTGGGGCCCCAGTTCCTGTGTGGCAGCATTGTCTTCCAACGCGAGCTCTTAAGCCTGGCCCCCAAAACCCACCATACTACTCCCCTTTTTTTATGCCTGCTGGCCCAAAAGGCTATCTGTATTTGTGATGCCACCTTGGGAGCCAACCAGGAAAATGGAGCCAAGGAAAGCAGGTGGCAGGAGAGACTCTCTCCTTGGGACAGTCCCGGTGACATCTGGGGTAGGGGCCCAGCTCACCATGCCCAGGCTGCAGGAGAACTGGCCCAGGAAATCATGCTCGTCGAGCTGCATGCTGGACTTGTCCTGGTCGAACAGGGCAAACTTGAGCTTCTGCACCTCCTCAAAGTGGTAGTCGAGGACGAACTTCTTGGAGAATGCGGGGTTGAGGTTGTTGACTGCAGTTTCTGTCCTGTCGTACTGGCAGAGCGGGCAGGGAAACAGGAGTCAGAGTCAGACTCAGGTGCTGGTTCAACCCTTCACAGGCTGCTGGAAATCATTCTGCTAACTGGCTGAACACTGACTCTGCCACGCATTTAGCCAGTTACCTGGATGACTACAGCAATCATTACTGTCAGCTCACTGAAGCACAGAGAGGTCAAGTGACTTACCCAGGGTGGAACAGCTAGAGGGGCAAGGCCAAGAAATGAACCCAGGTCTGACCCTCTGGCTCTGGCTCCATATCCAGATGCCAGAATAAGAGCTGGGGCCCTGTCCCTGCCTAGGTAAGTGACAGAGGGCAAGTCCCTTTTCTCATCTGAGCCTCAGTTTCTACTTCTATAAAATGAAGAGATTTGACTCTGTGGTTTTCATCTTTTTTATTTTGGGAAAATCCTTTATGCAAACCACATTTTACATGGAAGCTGAGCGATCTCCCCATAAGGCAGGATCCCTAATGGGAGGTGGGTTGGGGGCTTCTGCCCCTCTCTCCCAAGGGCAGATGCTTGTACCTTGTCAAGGAAATGTCAAAACTGGAATTGTGCAGCTCAAAAACCCCACCTACTGTGGCAGCCGAGGCCTGGGTAAGGACAGGCCTTGTACTGTGGGTCAGTGGTAGGGCTGGGCCAGGAATCCCGCCTCCTGGCCTCTCCACACTGAGGCCCCAAACCTCAGAGTCTGGGTGACCGTCTATTTTGGGGCCCGGGCTGTGTTGATTTTTCCTCCCACTCAGTTCATTTCCAAGGGCTGGAGCAGCAGGGAGAGGTCTTGCCCCTGGACTATTTTTAGCCAGGGGGGCCTGTCCGGGTGGGAGATCGTCAGGGAGGTGGGGGAGTGCCTGAGCGGGGGCGGGATGCAGTGGTGGAGGACACCGTTCCCCGAGGGACATGCGAGTGTCCCGGAGACCTGGCAGAGAGGATGGGGACGCTCAAGACATTCCGGCCGCAGGCCCAGAGCTCCCCCAGGAGCCCTCAGCTGACCCCGTGTCCTACCTCCCACCCCTGGCTGTATCGCCAACCCACTGGGTGACACGGAGAAGCCCCTACCCACTCTGGGCCCCAGTTTCTCTCTCTAAAATGGATTGACAATCTCAGCACCATTTCCTTGGCGTCATAAGGAGCGAATAGCTGTGGAAAGTCTTCGTAAACCACGGTACCTTCAGTGGGATGCCCACTCTGGTCCAGTCAGTAACTACGACAAGTTGATATGTATTTTGGAAAATTTGCATGCACGTTAACAGTGGTTCTCCCCGACAGGCAGGTATCCAATTATTCTGATTTTCTTTAGGTCTATCTGGCTTTTCTAAATTTACTACAATGAATAAAAATCCCTTTTGGAATAAAAACAAAGCCATTTTTTAAAACTTAAAAAAGTCTTAGAGTTTGGATTTCTCATTATCTTTCTTCTAGCTACATCCCTCCCCAGTTCTCAGGGCGAAGTTTTCCAGTTCAGGCTGTGGCCGCATCGACATCCCCAGTCCTGGCATCTCCAAGGTAGGCAGGGAAAAAAAAAAATCCTTATTTCACAGATGAGGAGATAGGCTCAGAGAGGGACAGCCACTCGTCTAAGGCCACACAGCGGGGAGTAACAGAGCTGGGCCTTGGCCCAGCTCCAGGACCAAAGCCTGGATACCCTATTTCTCTGTTTGCTCCTCCCTGACTGTGTGTATCCATTGAGGAATAAGAGGGAAAAATTATTTAAAAAACGGAAGCAAGCACTATGTAAAATTCGAAGGTTTTAACTAAATATTATAATAACTTCAAATGCGATATAAAACAATAAATGCAGAATTATGTAATTATAAAATACGTCTATGAATTATAATTTAAACACATACGTAATTATATTAAATCACAGTAAAATAAAATTTAATTTTAAGAGTAACAATATTCTAAGGAGTCCCAGCCCGCACACTCCAGTTACCTCCAAGGGCCTGACCTGGAGGGCCCAGGACCCACTGGGAGCCCTTCCCCAGCCACCCGGCCACCCTCCGCCCAACACGGATGCACATGGAGGGGCCTCACCTCAATCCACCTGCCATCGTTCTCCGTGAAGAGGACACAGAAGGGGTCGGACTTGGAGGTGACGTCCCGGTCCAGCAGATTCTGGCCACTCACTGACAATTCCACCTTGCACACGCAATATTGGGAGCCCATGGGGGCCACCCCCGATGCTGGGGCACCCCCACCCGGTATGTAGGCCATCGGGGTTGCCAGCGGTGGCGGCAGCAGTTCCTGGCAGTCTGGGGGGATAGGAGTGGGGGTCAGAGACGGGACAGACGTCTGCCACACCATTCTAACTTAAGGAGGTGTCACCATCTGACCTTCAGTATATGGGTAGAAGGATGGAAGGAAAGGTGTGTGGGGTGGGGAGTTGTAGAGGGGGATAACATGGGCAAAAGATCGGAGAAATGCAGGAAATGCAAGAAAAAGGAGACTCTGGTAGATGTGTCTAGTTTGTCTTTGAAGTTATTCTCTGCTTTGGTTGATCTTTACTTGTGAGATACACACCAGCTCCAAGTAGCCCCTACAGACCAGCAGAAAACTCACAGTGGACATGGGCGTCTCAGACATTCATTTCGCCAGGAAAACCTGGGCTTCTCCTGAGCATACTGGCATCTTGTGGCTACAGTGGAGCTTGTAATTGCTCAGGTTTCCATCATTGCTTTGGCCACTAGAGAACTCATTTCTGACAACTTATTGAAAACTTGACCTTGTTCGTCGTCTATCTTGTTCATCATGTGTCCCTGGCCTAGCACTGTGACTGGTGCATAGGACACAGTCAGTATGTATCTGAATAAAAAAAACCATGAGTGTATAAATCAATGAACAGATAAACCCTCCATAGTGTTCAGATCCTGCCTGAGCTGGGCCTCATCCTAAACTCATAGTTTACCCTTTCCCTGTACCCAGCTTCCCCAGATTCCATACCCTGGGCCTTATGTTCCCCCTTCACTATTGAGCCCAATTACTGGCATTGCTTACTTTAATCAGTTCTGTTCTCCTGCAAGTGCAGGGTCTTCATTCGGAGCAAGTGTGGAGAAACCCACCCCAAGGATCAGAGAGGAGCTCTAGGTCCCAGAGGTGACAGGCCCTATGGACAAGCCCTCTGGCTCCTGGCCTTCGTTTCATCATCTGTCCATGAGACGTCACGACAGTCTCACACGGCCTCCATCAGAGTGTGGATGAGCCCAGCCCCAAACTCTGACCTACAAAGACCAGGCTCCAACTCCTTAACTAATTAATATCTTACCCCCTCTCTGTTGAGTGGGTAACTGGCCCTGCACTGCCCCAGAGGAGAAAAGGGAGAGGTGGGCATACCCTCTGGGAACTCCAGTCCGACCTCCTGAGCTTACGAGCCCTGACGTCACCTGCATGATGTCTCTGATCCTTATTCTGTCTTGTGAGGGAGGTACTAATATTGCCCCATTTCCCAGAAAAGGCCCCTGAAGCTCATTCATTCACTCTAGAGTGTTTACCGAGCATCTACTAGGTCCCAAGAACTGTGCCAGGGCTGGGATCCTGCAGTAAGAAGACTGTCCAGTCTCAGCCCTCACGTTCCGGTCTGGCCGAGAAATGGGGACAGCAGCCAGATCCCACGGGCTGGAGGCTCTGTAGGGAGCTGGGACTTTATTCTGACAGTGCTGGAAGTCTTGGCGGGTTCTGAGCACACAGGTGACATTGATTAGATTTCTGTTTTTAAAAGCTCACTTTGGCCCTTGTGGGGAGAAGGGTTTATCAGGCAAAACAGAGGCAGCAGGGAGGCTGGCCAGGAGGTGGCTGTCGTCCAGACAGGAGGGACCAAGCCACAGTGGCAGTGCTGGGCTTACTTCTCTTCCCTCTGACCCGGCCACAGGCCACTCCTTGAGTGCCAGCCTCTCCCTGGCAGTCACAGGCCCCAGTCTGCAGGAGGCCTGGGTGAGTGTGGGGCAGAGGCCCCTCTCCCCATCCAGACACAGGGATTCCAGGCATGTCTGGTAAAGAGAGGATCTGGACAGTGACAAAGCCAGTGCTCGGCCCCTCCCTCTTCCTGTCTGTCCCTAGAACCTCATTATAATCACACGAGCCCAGAGTGTCAGGACAGCACTGCAATTTGCCTGCAGGATTTATTCTTGTCATGTAAAAATTAGTTTCCTCGGAAGGGCTGGAGCATGGCATTCACTCTCACTGAGTGCAGCTGGGTGGCCACGCCAAGTAGGGAAGGGGTGAGCATGACCCTCAGAATCTTTGACCCAGCCAAAATGGGCATCTTGCCGTGTGGCTGAGAGAACTCGTTTATACTTATGACCTCCCAGAGGTGGAGGTGGGATATCATATCAACCCTCATTTTACAGATAAGGAAACTGAGGCCCAGAGAGTGGAAGTCACCTGCCCAACATGCCACGGCCATGAAACAGCAAAGCAGAGTGTGAGCTGGTTCTCCAGATTCCTGGGGCCAGTGCATGGCTTTCTGGCTAGGGTGGGGGGACTGCTGAGCATGGTGGGGACTAGGATGTAGGTGAGGACAGTTGGGGAGTCAGCTGGCCAATGGGAGCCTGAGTCTAAGAGGACCACAGAACACCCAAGGTCACCAGTTCCTCTTGGGTCACCCTGTCCACACCCCTGCATCTCCCCTTGTCACTGATGGAGTGGATTCCAGCTCATCTACCTCCTCGCCACCTCTCAGGCCCCCTTCATGACATGCTAGATGCCACCATGCTAGATGCCACCCTGCTGCCAAGTCATAGAGCTGTTTTCATCCTAAGGAGTGTCAGGTACACACACTCAGGTTCAGGCACATCCTCGTGCACATACATGTGTATGGTCACGTACACACACGTACACACATGCTCCCAGGCTAACGGACGCAAAGAGACCTGCTCATATGAACACTCTGGGGCCACTTCTCCCCACCCCCACCCTCTCCCAATCCAAGTCACCATCATCACTAGCCTGGGTTCCTGCAGTGCCCTCCTATCCGTCACTGACGTGGGCCCAGCTGAGGGTGTGGCCAGGAGGGCCAAGTCACAGGGGAGGTGTGGGCTGGGCTGGATTCCCCAGACCCCGCTGCAGCTTCACCTGGATCAGCTCACAGGCCCCAGCTAGAGTGAGCAACGGGTGGGCGGGGAAGGGGCGCTCCTCCCCCAGCTCAGAGCAGGTCCCCCAGCCCCAACTCACCCTCTGGCTGGAAGCCCCTGGATCCCCGAAATGGGGAGCACATGATGTCCGGAGTTGGGGCAGGCCGGGTCAGAGTGGGCCCCTCTGTGCTAGCCCCGCAGCGGGCAGGCGGGCCAGACCCTGAGGCCTGACGCAATGGAAAAAGAAACCACAGCCCAGGCTGGGCCGGGCCCCCTCCCCTCCTACTCCAACAAGAGGGCAGGCGGGCAAGGTGTCATTAAGGGAGGGTTGAGCCTGCCACGGGCATCTGGGCAAGATGAAAACGCTCCTTGGTGCAGCACCCGCCCCACAGGTAATTTGAGGTTTCGGGCTGGAGATGGGGCGTGGGGAGCCAGGGCCTGCTCTCAGATGGTGCTGACTCCTGGCCCGGATGGGAGTAGCCAGACCTCCAGGGAGGGAGCCGGAGGGTGGAGGTACAATATTAGTAATCCCTTTTACAGATGGGTTAACTGAGGCAAAGGGAAGGCAGGGCTTGAGGATTCCCATTCATTCATTCAACATTCCTGAGCACCCTGCAACGTACAGCAATAAACAAGACACAGAGGCTGCAGTCCCCACAGGGTCTGCTGGCCTCGGCTCACACGACATCTTGCCATTTAGGCAGAAGGACACGATTTGGAGACTCTGGTGTTACACCACAGGTCAAGAACATTCTGGTTTTAGCCAGAAACCTAGGAACCCATCATCCTCGACCTCTCTCTTTCCTTCGCCCCCCCCATATCCCGTTGCTGCTGTGAATTCCACGTGGCATCCAGCAGCATCCTCATCGCCCACTTGCACTGTTTTGGCCCAGCCGGGCCCCCATCACCTCGCGCCCAGCCACGCGCCGGCCCATGGCAGGTCTCACAGATGCAACCCCAGCTCCGACTCTCCCTTCTCCATGCCAGAGAATCAGAGGGAGTCCTTAAACGTGCAAATCAGATGCTACCACCACAATTCTGCCTGAAAATCTTCTAAGGTCTTCCTCTTTGAGGTCACACAAAACCCCAAATCCTCGCCAAGCCCGCTGGGCCCTGCCTGACCCGACCCCACCTCATGCCCCCTTCCCTCCCACGCCTCTGTTCCAGCTCCGCAAACACGTCCACCTCTCTCCTGCCTCAGGGTCTTTGCGCTTGCTCTTCTCTCTGCCAGAAATGCTTTTCTTCACGTGACAGGCCTCGTTGTCAGCTTAATGTCACCTCCTCAGAGGCCTTCCCCGGTCCAGCTAACACAATCTCATTCTCAGCCTAATGCTGTGTCCTTCACATACCACTGCAACGTTCACTCACTTTACTTAGTGTATTGTCTACCCGTCTCTCTAGAATGCGGGTTCCCCCAGGGAGGGATCACCGCTGTTCCCCCAGCACCTGGAGCAGCACCTGCACATGATGAGCGCTAAATAATCATGTGCCAAAATGAATGAGCGAGGGAGGGAACCCACCAGGCAGGCTCTTTCAGCCCCAGAGGACTCACAACCACCTGTCCCCTGCACACATCACTTTTGAGATCACAAGGCCACTCATCAAGCCCTGGCCCCTCAGGACTGCTCCAAGAGGCCAGCAGGAGGGGCTTCTCACGGGGGTGGAAACTGAGGCCCCAGAAGAAACAGTGATTTTTCTAAGCCAGGAAAGGATGGTGCTGAGGCCACCCAACTCTATCCTCCCTGCCCGCCATCGGCTCCCACAGCTCAGGATCCGGGAGCTGGGCTGTGCACCCCACCTCGTCAGAGGGGGCCTGCTGTGGGGAGGAGGTGCCGAGGTGGCTGGGAGGGCCCCCAACTCAGGAATGAGCAGTGATGGGGAGCCACTGAGGCAGGCACAGGGAGACGAAGGGTGGGGAGCCAGGGAGACGGGGAGATGGCTGGCGTGGACACCTGGAGACCTCGACAGAACGGAGAAGAGAGAGGATGGAAGGTGAAGGGCAGGGTCAAAGTAGCCAGGGAAGCAGCAGCCCCCATTCCAGAGATTCTCAGCTGGTGGAGACTACAGGGGCAAATGCGACAGTGAGACAGCCTATCAGGGCTGCGGGGCGTCACACGCCATCTGAAAGAGCACGTTCAACTTGATATTTGGAAAAGGAAAAAAGAAATTGTTTTCAGTGGCAACTATAGGAAGTACCGCTTAACAAAGTCCTCTTGGTGGCAGTAACCAGGACAGGGGCTAGGTCCTCTGTCAGTACCGTGTGGTGGTTAAGAGCACAGACTCTGGACTCAGACTGCTGGGCTTTGAATCCCCAACTCTGCTTACCTGCTGTGTGGCCTCAGGCACATCTCCCTCCCCGCCCCGTAAAATGGAACAATAACAGTGCTTTCCTGAGGGGGCGGATTGTGATTAAGAGAGGTAAAGCACTTAGAATGACACTATGTAGCTTGTGCTATTATCAGGGATTCTTGATGGATGGGGCAGGGGGAGCAGATCAAAACCTCGGGAGATGCGTGAAGTTTGCGGTTTAAGTAAAGGGGGCATGGAGTTAAACCTGGTTGAGAAACGTGGCTCCAGACACCCCTTCCCAGCCGGCAGGCCAAGTGCAGGGATGCCCAAGGAGACCAAGGTGCTACCTGGCTGTCCAGGGAAGGAATAACAGGCAGGCTCAGGGCTTCTCGGTCGTCTCCCGACAGTGCGGCAAATCCTGCTCCATGGGGTCTGATCACTGACAGTCGAGGCTCCCCGGGTGGCCCTAGCTCTCCCTGCTCTGGGTGTGGTTCCCAGATGGGTGGCCTCAGCTTCTCCTGGGAGCTTGTTAGAAATGGAGCATCCTGGGCCCCAACCAGATCTGCTCCGTGTCAGCAGAGTGGCACTTATCCACCTGTGTTTGAACAAGGCTCCTGGTGATTCTGCAGTGGGCTAAAGCACACGCAAATCCGCAGACCTCGTTAGTTTGCGACTCTGGTCTAGATGGGAACACTCTGTTCACTAGAACCCTCAGCTAACTGGACACCAGGTCCCCACTGGCTCTGATGGCTGCATTTACTGAACCTGCACGGTCGGCAGTGTCTTGAATGTATCCAGATCTAAGTTGCCTCCTTCACCCCATTTCTCAGATGAGAAGATCCAGGAAGACAAATGGCAACTGTATTAGTCAGGGTTCTCCAGAGGAAAGAGAGCCTATAAGATATCTATATAAAAGAGAGAGATTTTTTAAGGAACTGGCTCATGTAATCGTGAGGCTGGCAAATCTAAAATCTATAGGGCCAGAGGGAAGGCTGGAAATCAGGTGACAGTTGATATTGCAGTTTGACTCTGAAAGTCGCATGGTGGATCAGGCAGCCTGGAAACTAGGCAATGTTTCTGTACTGCAGTCTTGAGGTTGAAGTCCTTCCTCTTGGAGAAACCTTAGTCTTTGCTTTTAAGGCCTTCAACCGATTGGATGAGGCCCACCCACATAATGGAGGGTAATCTGCTTGAATAAAAGTACTGATTTAAGTGTTAATCTCATCTAAACAACATCTACATAGCAATATCAGATGGGTGTTTAACAAAACAACTGGTCACCATTGCCTAGCCAAGCCGACGCATAAAATTAACCGGCACAGCAAACTTCAGCTCCTTGAAGACCTTCCGTGGGACATGTTTCTTGGTCGGGGTGCCGCTAACACAGATGTGTTTGGTTTGTGAACAGTACGTACACGTGGGAAGTCTGCTCTACTTTATATTGTCACCATATCGTCACCACTGGCTTAGGAAATGTCACCCTCACTTAAGCTTAAAGATGGAACTCAATCTTATTTTCGTTTCTGTTGCACAGAGAGGCTTAGAATGGGAGCTTGACAGATGTGTTTTGAAAGTGAGGAAGAGTGAGAAGGTGAAGGGAAAAGGGTCTAAGGCATCTTGGAACTGTAGAAGCCCGGGGCTGTGGATTCACAGAACTCCAGGATTTGGGAATTCCGGAATTTTGGAATCATGAGTTCTTGGAATCTCGAACTAAAAGGCTTTAATGTTTATCTGGTTTCACCTTCCAGCCATGCCCCATTACCTCAAAATCCCATATCCCTGGTTGTCTGGTGGGGGGTTGGGGGGGGTCCAACCCCAAGCTGTCATACTCTCTGGGGCCCTCACTGCACACCCATTGCTGCACTAGCTCCTGCCAGGCGGCACGCAGCCCCCGGAGAACAGGCTCCTGTCAAGGTGGGGGGCGGCCTCTCGACACAAATCACTTATCCACCTTAGCTAAGGCACAGGCTGCTGTGCTCGGAAGACGCTGCACTCCCGACAGGCAGCCAGGCCATTATGGGGATAAATATAGATGCAGACAGCACTGAGAGGGAAGCTGCGGCAGGGGGTAGCCCTGATGCCCCCCGAGGTCCCCAGCTGTCGCCAGACCACATCTGGAAGGAGGCTCTTCTCTGTAGCCCCTACCTAAGCTCTAATCACTAAGCTATGCCTCTGGGGGAGGTGGCTCCTTCAAGACCCCAAGGCCCCTTGGTTCAGCTCAGCCTTGTTCAGAAGGGCTTGGCCCAGGGCCTCCCCAGCCTATCATCTCAGGGGCTGCCCAGTGGGCTGAGAGGTGGCCTCCACTCTACCCGAGGGAGTCCATGTACTGGCACCGCCTCCTCAGCTCCTTCGTCTGCAAAGTGAGGCTGGTGATGCCCTGCCCTCCTGCCTCCCAGGATGCACAGTGGAGATGGGCACGGATGTACTCTGGGAGGCGTAAAGTGCTTCGGGGACCTCGGGGTGGGTCTGGCCCAGCTCGGGGTGAGTGTGGACCAAGCTAATGGAAGATGGACAGTGACCATCGGCCAAAGTCGTTCCAACCTGGCTTCATTCAAAGGGGGGTTGTGGGGCAGCTTCAGACACAGGGGCACAGCCCCGGGGCCCTATGCTGTGGTGCCCACACCAACTGGGGCACGAGCATGGGGAGGACTAGGAGACAGGACCTCCCAACTCTCTGTGTGAACTCCCCCAAGCCCCTTCCCCGCTCTGCATCCCAGTTTGCCTGCCTGTCAAGGGCTTGGGCTCCTTGCAGCCTTGGGGAGTCTACAAATGTCCCTCAGTCATTCCCGGGCTGCTCTGGGTTCCCAGCCCCAAGCTCCCACCCAGAATCTCTGGGCCGATAGGGCCCGAAAGTCATCTGAAGCCCCTCATGGGTTCCAACAGTGGCGGGCAGCCTCTACTCACATCCCGCAGCACACGGGGCTCTCCCGTCTTTTGTTAATGGCTCCTGGCAGTTTGGTGGCTTTCCTGCTGTCCACCCCACACCATGCCACACCAAAGAAGCACCTACCTCTCCTCTCTCATCCAGACAATGGGGAAGGGCCTCTCTAAGCCTTGGCAAGAGGCCCACACCCGGAAATCCAAGCCCTCCTGGCCAAGAACATCGCTCTCTGCTCTTCAGCTCCTGGTCCCAGCTCCCAGGTGTGCTTCCGGCATGCCCCAACCTGTCCTGAGGTTTATGTCCTTCCATTTATGCCTCTCTGCAACCCAGACAGGCTCTGTTAGTACCACCCCATTTTATGGACCAGAGAACTGAGGCACAGAGAGGCTATGTAACCTGCCTGAGGTTGAATAGTATCCTCCACAAAAGATATGTTGAAACCTTAACCCCCAGTACTCAGAATGTGATATCCTATTTGGAAATAGGGCGGTAGATATAATTAGTTAAGATAAGGTCCCACTGGAGTAGGGTGGGCCCTTAACCAACAATAGCCGGTGTCCTTATGAGAGGACAGTGTGAAGACTCAGAGGAAAGACAGCCGTGAGGAGGCAGAGATTGGAGTGAAGCTGCCACAAGGGCTGCCTGTGGCCACTGGAAGCCGGAAGAGGCAAGGAAGCACCTTTCCCTAGAGCCTTCACGGGGAACACGGCTCTGCCAACACCTTGAATCTGGACTTCTAGCCTCCAGAACCATGAGAGAACACATTTCTATTATTTTAAACCACCCAGTTTGTGGTATTTTGTTACAGCAGCCCTGGGAAACTAATACACTGCCCGATGTCACTCGGCTAGTCCACGGCAAACCAGATTTGACACCAGGCAGCTCGGCTTCTCATATCCGCCCTGCTCTTGCCCGGCACACTGATCCCCTCCCAGGGGTTACAGGGGTGTGACTCAGAAGGACTGCTGGGTCCCAACAGGAGGGAGGGGTTGGACAGCATCATCTGCTGGGAGCTGAGCCGGCTTTCTCCTGTGTCGTGGGCATGGGGCAGCCAGGGCACAGTGGGCAGGCGACATGCTCCCAGTTCCTGATGAGACACAAGAGCCCCTAAAGGAGACAAAGCTGGGTCGTGGGGAGAATGGGCTCCTGCAATACACTAAGCATGCTCCCACCTGAGGCTTTTGCATGTGCTATGTCCTCTGCCTGGGACAATCCTCCCTCATTCGTTCATTCAAAAATGTCCACTGGGTACCTGCTGGGCACCAGGTAGGCTGAGATACTGCCATGACGGAGACGAATGCCACAGATGAACGTCTTAGCTTGCATGTCACTGCGTCCTTCCTGAGAGGCCTCCCTGACCCTCACCACACTGGCCCCTCATCATGATCACTTCGCCCAGCTCCATTCTCTTCATGGCACGTTTCCACTGTCTAAAGTTTTCCTGCCTCTTTTTCATTTGCTTGCCACTCTGTCCCTCCACTTGGGGCCAGGGACTATTATTCAGAAGCTGGGAGCTCCCAGTTGTACCCCCAGCTTCTGAATAGTCCCTGGCCCCTAGAAGCTGCTCAATTAACATTTGTTCATGTAGAGGTGATGCTCTTTGGGGAGGAGGGCAGATAATTAGCTGATACGCAAGTGAATAAATAAGACTAATGCCCTGGGGAAAAATTGAGCCGAGGTGTGAGAGTAAGGAATTAGCAGCTAATCTCATCTCAGACTCTGGAGGAAGAGGGTGTGGACAGGGCTAGTGAAAAAAACGCTCCAGGACATGGACTAACACAGGCCACTCGACTGTAACCCAATGAGGGGAGAGGACACTGGGCTCGGAGCCAAGAGTCACCTCGGACCCCAACTCAGTCCTCAGCATGGTGGGGCCTCAGGAAGCCACATATCCCCTCCGGACCCCATATTCTCCCTTCTGGACAGTGTGGGAGGGACGAGATCGTCACCTTCTCCAGCTGCTGCCTGCCAAGATCCCAGGGTGACCCAGCCTCCCAGCTCCCAAGGAGCCCACCAGGTGTCCTGAAGGGGGCTGGGCAGGAGGGGAGGGAACCCCACTCCCTTTCTGAGGCCATTTTCTCCGAAGGGGAGGGGCTGGACTCCTGCAGTGATTGTCCCCTACTCAGTAGCCCCTGTAAGGGGTTCCTTCAGGCCTCCTTCAGGCAGACTCTGGGGACTTCTCCGTGGGGAACCCTACCTGGCAGCAACTCTAGCTGCTCTGACCCGAGTGAGGGAATTCTTAAGAGAATACTCCTGTTTTCTGTCAGTCCTTAGGGCCCTGGGAGGCCAGCATGAGGATGGAGAAATGGAAATTCCCACCGATCTACCATCCCCAGGGAGTTCTCCAGGGCGTGGTAGTGGTAGCGTCTCCTGCTGAGGACCCTGCCCCTGGAACAACCCAGATGTTAGACATTTGAATTTGGAGGCTCATCTCTCCAGGGAGAAGCAGGCTGGCCTGAGAAAATCCCAGAAGGAATCCTAAATGCAGTTGCCCACATCAGGCGTACTAATATTCCCATGAATAATGACACTGGTCATGGACCAGTTATCGTGCTGGCACACGAGCCCTTTGTCATCTGATTTAATTCTCATAACTACCTTTAAAGAATACAGAATTACCTTAAAAGATGATAGAGATATATTGTTCTCACTACTTCATGGGCATAGAAACTGAGGCTCTCTCTCGACCCACTCGTTATGTCTCTGAACTTTGAATTCTCGTGGTCTCTGGGAGGGAGGTCCCTTGGAAAACCACCAGAGACACCATACTTGCCATTCATGAAGTAAGTGCACCCCACTTTGCAGAACACGTGCCTCTCTTTCCCCATTTCCTGGGCTCCAGCCTCCCAGCAGCCGTGTAAACTGGATTGTGTCATGCTTTGCTTCATTTTACAGATGGCAAAACCCCTGAGCCCAAGGGGTGAGAGGCACACAGACAGGAAGTGGCAGAGGGTGAGAAGAACCCATGGAGCCACGTTCTTAGCCCCATGAAGAAATCTGCCAGGATGTGACCCAGCAGCTACCCTGCCCGCCCGCCTGCCCGCCTGCCTCGGGGAGTGCCAGCGCTCACTGGGTCACTGTGCCCTGGTGCCAGAGGGATTGCAATAAAATCTCTCCTTTCTGTTTGCTCCCAGCCTCCAGGTACACAGGCCCATTTTACAGATGAGGACCTTGAGCTCAGAGGGAGCGGGGGTCTGGGTGGACGTGGGGCAGTGGAGGGGGCCACTACCGAGGTCTCCCAAAGCTCCCCATCAGGGCTGGCCACAGGCAGGCTGCAGCCCCGAAAGTTACAACTGGGCTCCTGCCCCCAATTACTGAAGCCGTGGGTGCACCAAGGAACAGAAAAGGCCCCCTCCCCACTTTTCTGTGACAACCCTTAACCCTAGGCGAGCAAAAACTAAGTGCAGGCAAAACAAAGGGCCACTCAGATGATTCTCCCAGATTCCATGCCCTTGTCGCTTTCCCTGAAACACAACAGGGCTGGGGGTCACAGGCATCAAGATGAACTCCCAACTGGCTACCAGAGGCCTGGGTTCCAGTGCCACCGGTGACCCCCTTTGAAGGAGGTCCCTCACCAAAGGAGGGCTTGTGGAACCGAAGAAGGGGTGGAGGCTGGAGGATGGCACGGGGCGATGAGGAAGAGGAGAGAAAGACCACTCAGTTTTCAGAGAAGCAGCGCGGAGAGACAAGAGGCGAGCGGGGTGGACGGGAAGGAAGAAAGAACCTTTCTCTCCCTCTGTCTCCCTGCACCCCCGCCCCCAACACACAGGTGCCAGACAGCTTTGGCGAAAAAACTAGTTTGCAAACACACTCCGACTTCTGGGAAGCTGCCCAGCTCCGCTCCCTCTCCTCGCTCCCCTTCCGAGGCTGGGAGCTGGCTCTCAGGCGGTTCCCTGGGGTGGCGGGGGTGGGGGGCGGTAGGAAGCTGGGTATGGGGACCAGGAGAGGGGCCCACGCCTGTCAGGAGCCAGCCCGACCTCAAGTCTTCAGCAGCTGCCTTGGTGGCAGGGTCTCCACCTTCCGGACGCCTCCAGGCTCCTCGGGAAGGTAGGGGGGTCCCTAAAACAGCTGGGTTCAGAACCCTGAGAGCGCTACCGAACTTCCGCATTCTGCCTTCTCCCCTCCCTCCCCGGAGTCCGGCTGAAGCCGGAGCGCCCCCGAGTGGCTGGGTCGCAGCTGAGTCACCAAGCGCCCGGGTCTGGGTGCGCACGGGTGGCGGGGACTCGGGGCGCCGCAGTCCCCCGAGGCGGAATCCAGCTTACTTCCAACCCGCCAGAAACCGAGCCCCGAGGCCGAACTTGGGCACTCGCGCCTGGGCGCCCCGCCCGCCCACGGCCCGCCCGCGCCCCACTCACCGCGGGTCCCGGGGCCGCCGCCGCCCTCACCGCGCGGCCGCCGCTGCCCGCGCTCCGGGCCGCCGGGGCATCCCCGGGCGCTCCCCTGCTCCGCCGAGCCCGCGGGCGCGGGACAGGCTCAGGGCGCTGCCCGCGCGGCCAAGGCCAGCTCGCGTGCGCTCCCCGCCGCTCGGGGTCCGGTGCTTCTCCCGGGCCGGGCGGGCTGGCGGGCGGCGGGCGGCGGCGGCGGTGCGGGCTCCTCCCCCCGGCCGAGGGGGGGCGGGCGTGGGGAGGGAAGCGGGGAGGCGAGGCCGCGCTTGCTGGAGGGGCGAGCGCTCCCAACGCGCGGGGCGGGGGCGCTGTCCCGCCCGCTGCCCGCGGCTCCGCGCCCGCGGCGGGCGCGCCCTGGCACTCCCGGCTCTCGGCGCCGCGGGGGCCGGATGTCCGAGGCCGAAATCCCACGGTGCGAACGTTCGAGGCCGGGATTCAAGGGTCCGAGGGGGCCAGGCTGGGACTATGGCGATCGGAACGCCGCTGGCTCGCACCCTCCCCGGGCGGGCCTCGCGGGAGCCGCGGGCGCCTCCGAGTTCCCAGCGCGGTGCGCTCAGGGTCGCCGACGCGAAAACCGAAGGGCACCAGGGCGCCGCCTGCGGCCTTGACCCCAAGGGCTGACGGGCGCAGCGCTGCGCCCTCGGGGATGCACCACAGGGCTTGGTTCTGGGCTGTATTAGACAGCACATGGACCGCGGTATTTTCTCCCTTTTCTTTCTTTTTTATTTTTTTTCGGTAGTAAAAGAGCTCTGCATTTTCTTGCTGCCAGAGACTGGGAAAATGACACATTTTTCTGACAAAGACGGTAAGATAAAGACAGTTTGAACAGTGCCTGGGGCTAGTCAGACAGAGGGCAATTAGGCGGGTCCTTGAGGCCTTGGCGCTGACGCCCCTCCTTTTGCAAAGGTCTCCCTTTCCCTAGAAGTGGTACCGATTCTTAAGAAACGTGTCCGTCGCTGGACGCTCATGCCACAGGCCACTGAGCGGTATTTACGTGCCCTATCCCCTCGTGCCACCATCCCGCCAAATTCAGTGCCTCAGACAGCGGAGCTGCGTCGGAGATCTCAAGGCCACGTCCAAAGCCCTTGACCCTGGGGCTCTGAGAGTTTACTGCACAGGCCTGGGTTGTGGGTTTTCCATTTCAGGCAGGTAAGAGTTAACTGGGAGACTCACGCTGCAGCCCGCAACCTCCCTCCACGTCTGAGTCACAGGCACTTTGCAGTCTTCGAGGGCCCGCCACTAAGAAGCCCCAGGGCTCTGAGCTTTGTTCTCTGCCTGCCTGTCTCCCATCCACCCTTCCTTTCTTCAGGCTGTCTTCATCTTTTCCCCACCCAAAGTCCTCAAAGCCCTCAGCCCAGCTTTGGGGCGAGCCAATCTATAGACGTTTATAGATCCAGCTCCAGCCCCACTTCCTCCGAGAAGTCTTGCTTGATTGATCTGGCCCCCAGAATCCCTCTCCTCTTCTTGCTCCAGAGCAGGAGAGCAGGAGAGCCGGGCACTGGGATGGACAATGGTGAACCCCAGCAGGGTCGCTCCCCTCAAGTTGCTCACCTTCCTTTCCCATCCCCCACCCCTGATCTGGACAAGATGATGATCCAGGCAGTGACATTACTGGATGAAAAGTGCAAAGCCTGGAGGCAGGGTGGCACAGAAGACCCAACTCGGCCAATGGGGCCAGTGAGGCTTCCTCTAGGACAGGGGTCCTCAATCCCAGGCCATGGCTGGTTCCAGTGCATGGCCTGTCAGGAACCAGGCCACACAGCAGGAGATGAGTAGCAGGTGAGTCAGTGAAGCTTTGTCTGCTCCCCAGCACCAGCATCCCCTCCTCAGCTCTGCCCTAGATCATCAGGCATTAGATTCTCATAGGAGTACAGGTCCCTGGTGCCAAAAACGTTGGGGACCGCTGTGCGTCTAGGAGACCTAGGGAGGAGGTTGTTGGGCCTGCCCAGGGGGAAGAAGATCCTCGGCCAAGGGGACAGAGTACAAAGGCCGGGGGTCACAACAATTCCACACATAGATATCTACCCAAAGGAAATGGAAATATGTCCACACAAAAATGTGTACACAGTTCAGAGCAGCATGATTCAGAAGAGCCTCGAAGTGGAAACAACCCAAATGTCCGTCAACAGCTAAATGGGTAGCCAAGTGAAAGAAGCCAGTCCAGAAATAAAAAGCCAAAACCACCACATATTGTATGATTCCATTTATGTGAAATGTCCAGACTGGACAAATCCATAGCGACGGAAACATATTAGTGGTTGCATGAGGCTGGAGAGTAGGATGGGGTGTGACTGCTATTGGAACGGGGTTTCTTCGAGGATGGTTATAAATAGTCTATAACTACATTATAGAGATGGTAGAGCAAAACTGTAAATGTTCTCAAAAGCATTGACCTGTACACTTTAAAGGGGTGAACGTTACACTATGTGAATTTTAGCTCGAGAAAGCTGTCTGAAGCAATGTCAGGGATCAGGAGAACCCAGAGGTCAGTTAATTAAGGCCAAGCATTCATCAGTAGCTTCTACACTCTATCCTCAGTCCACACATGACACGGGGCTGCGACTGCAAAATGTTTCCTCACCCTGGGAGGCCTGAATTTCCCTAAATAGGCGTATATCCGTGTGTGTGTGTGTCTGTGTGTCTGTGTGTGTGTGTCTGTGTGTGTGCGTGCGCGCGCGCGCTCGTGTGTAAAGCGCCTGCCATCTGGGCGTTTATTTCCACAGTCCAGACTGTCTGGACAAGCAGAGCAGAGTAACCAGGGCTGCCTGTACACTTCCGTGTGCTCGTGAATGAAAGACATTTCTAGGAGCGCCACCTGTGTACCCGGCGCTGCTGGCTTTGGAGTATGTGAGGAAGGAGAGGATGGAGGGCGATCCAGTTGCTCATCCTATATCACCCGAAACCTTATTGTCTCTCACGGTTCTGGGGGCCACCTGTGTTCAGCTAGGGCCGTTCTTGTTCGGGTTTTCTCAGTCAGGCCGTGATAGGGGCTGGGGTTATCCAGAAGCTTTCTCACACATATCTCTGCTAATCGGTGTTGGCTGTCAGCTGAGACTTCAGCTGGAATGGTAGCTAGAACACCTACGCATGACCGTTCCATGTGGCCTGGGCGTTCTCATAGCATGACAGCTGGGTTCCCAGATTGAGTGTCCCAAGGGAATCAGGTGGAAGCCTTATTAACTTTTATCGGACCTAGCCTTGCAAGTCATATAATGCCACTACTCCGGAGGCCCTGCCTCTCAGTGAGAGGAGTGTCACGGTCACATTGTAGGAAGAGCAGGCGGGATGAGAGATAGCGTGGTGGCCATCCCTGGAAAACACCATCTGCCAGGGGGTTGATATGGTGACATATCAGTGATGGGGACATCCCTTCAAAGACCCACAGTTAGAGGTGGATGTGGCAAACCTCAGTCATAGAATCATAGCCCCAAATTTTAATCCCAGCCTCTCCAATTACTGCCTGGGTGAGATCACTCAGTTTCCTCTTCTAGAAGATGGAAGGATAGATTTAGTACCGATTCAGTGAGACCCTTATGTGGCTAGCATGGCACCAGGCATGGCTAGACACCAGAGCTAGTGTGTCGATCTTGCTATTTTTAAGTTCCAGGGTTACAGTTATCCTAATGCAAGGATGCCTCCTTCCAGGATTAGGATGCCCAAGCCCTCCAAGCCCCTGCAGCCAGCCGCAGACCGCTCCATCAACCCAGCCTGGCACTGGAGCTCGTGTGTGGGGCGGGGGCTGTGAGCTGGGAGACTGACAGCTTCTGGCCTGTGTAACTCAGCAGCTAAGTCAGGCCCCAGATGGCCTTTGTTCTCTAGCAAAGGCTCCTCTTTTGTCACCTCCTCCTCAGGACAAAGGTTGATTTCTGGGCAGCCAGGCAGGGCTGGGGCTTGTGTGGGATGAGCAAAAAGGTGGCTTTCAGGGGCCAAGAGTGAGGGAGACACCAGCTCTGGGGGCGGGAGACACATGGGGTGCTTCACGGAGTGGCTGCGGGGGCAGGAGGAAGACCAGCTGTCCCGGGAATGTCATCGGCCCAACCCAAACCAGCCACTGCAAGGGCTTTCCCAGGAAGCTCCCGGTGTGTCCCACAGGCGTGTCAGTTCTGACTGGGGTCACCACCCGTGGGCCATGCAGGGGTGGGGCTGGGGCAGATGCAGGGCCAGGAAGGGCACTCAGCCCTCCCAGCTTCCCCAGGGCCCTGCTGTCTCAGGACAACGCAGACCCACACATCAGTTAATCCCCCGCAGGGACCACCCCAACATCTTCCTTTCCTTCTTGCTCCAGGGTTGGAATCTGAGCCCCACTAAATACTCGCGGTGTGACCTTGGGTAAGTTTTATTGCTGTCTGGGTCTCTGTTTTCTCATTTGTAACACGGGAGAGATCGTTGCTGAGGTCGTGGCTGTGGGTCCGGAGGAGTCACGGGCGGTGAAGCCCTGCAGAAATATAACCTGGCAAGGCAGGTGACGGGGATCCAGACCCCTCCCCGAGGGAGTATAGACATTAATCATAAGGTCATCTTTGCAGCTGGAGAAAGTAGGTTCTCGTATCCATTTTGCTCATCCCCTCACTGTACAGATGAGGAAACTGGGGCTGCGCCTGTGGGGTTAAGAGTCTCACACTGGAAAGTTGAAAAGAGCGTATAGATCCTTAGGACTTCTCATCGCAAGGAAAAAGCATTTTCTTCTTTTT